>NC_056725.1:1443907856-1443915356 GCF_019279795.1 Protopterus annectens | reverse complement strand
AGTAGTAAGGGGTGTGAGTGTCATGTCTGGGACACACAAGTATATAAGACCTGTACAAAACTTTTATCTGTGTGAATGTGTTACATACAAGGGATGTAACCCAGGTTACGTTCTGTCACACTGGCATGTAGTGTATCATGGCAGTACTACTGTTGACAGTGCTTTCCCAGGCAACAATAAAGTGCTAAATGTAGTACTGACAACAAGCACACCTGCAGGCATAGCTGAACTCTGAAGCCTCACTGTCATGTTCCTGGTGTGTGAACTGTGTCACAGTATATATCACCTACTGGATAATGATCTGACATGTGGAAAGTAACTGTAGACTACTATCTGTACAGCACATTTCAGTGAGGGCTTCCAACGTGTAGTAATGGCATACATATTGTTTTCAGATGTCTATCTGTCGACACATTCATCCTACTGCATAGCTACTTGCTAAGCTGATGTCTGTCAGTCCCTGTACAGATGTGCAGATGGCATGTATCCAGCTTGGATATGTACAGGCAACCTATGCTTGACTGACACTGACATGTCTGCCCAGCTGTGCTATAACTGGCACATAAAGGAGACAACACCCTGTATGTACCACATGCCATGGGTACCTCCACTGCACTACCACATTCAACAGAACATGCTTGGGTACAGGTCTCCATCACAGACACTAACAATGTGCATGTCACTCTCACCCTGAGGGTCACCACAGTGGTGTCTGTCAATAGATTGCCTGCTGGCACATGGTAGGTGGCATGATACCACTGTGCACATATCCCCTACACTACCCATCTCTCCATGGACAATAGCCAGGTACACACCTATGACCACCTGCAGAAATGCAACACAGTACTAACACAGGTGTGCATATGCATTACTGAGGATAGCAGTGTCTGTGTGTTAGTACACCTGTAGTTGGGAATATCATGAGGGCCTTCACAACCACCACAACACTCATTGCAATAGTAAGATGTGGCTGCTGCTGTATTGGACAGTACATGTGCCCTGTTATGCTCCTGTCCCTAATGGCTTCATGAGTCTTGCATTACCAGCACAACAGAGTTGTACAAATGGGTTGATAGGCACGGGATACCCATTGAGTTCTGGCAAGTGTGTGTATGTGTGCATGTCTGTATATCTGTAGGGTACAGCATTCCGAGGCCATATACTCCTATTACAATACCCATTACCACATAGTAGTATGGATAGTGTTGTTGCTGCCCATAGGTGAGGCATGACAATGCAACACCATATTATGCCTGTGGCATGTGCATTAGATGCATATCTCTGTAGTACCACTGTTGGGATATACAATGGGTTGTATCGCAGTCATGGGCAATGTGTGATGGTGGGTATGTCAGGGTGTCATCATGGGTTCCAGTGAGTACAATTTCCACTTTGGGATGTGGGTGCTGTGTGTACACTATCATTACACCACGGTACACCCAGTATATGTCCCATGTACCACTGTATGGTGACCACACGTAACTGATACCATAATCCAGCCCAGTTATGCATGTGCAGTGTGCAGCCTACCTGTAATACATTGGACACACTGACAGGTTAGTTTGCACTGATAGGCCCAGGTCTCTTGGATATGTGTCTGCCTGTTATGTGTCTGTTAATGTGTATATGATGGTATGTATTATCCATATACAACCATTACATCCCCCATTACCATACTGTACCTGTTCTGGGGGTATTCTGCATGTAGCATGTAACCTGAAGCACACTTCACCCTAAACTCTGTGTGGTGCATGGAATGAAAGTCACACACCTCAGTAGCACTGCATACCTAGGTAGGGGTCTAGTCCCAGTGTTGCCAAGTAAGAGTGTGCATGTATGTGGATGGGTCTACATCAAGTTGCTGATTATACATATCCCAGCGGGTCACCTGTCCATGTGGCACAGGCAATAACTGTTATACAAACCTGTGACATGTGTTCAACTGTACCCAGGATATGTCACAGCCATGGTGTCACCACAATGCCAGACCCCTTGTGGAATATGACTGCAGACCATCCTCCTGCTGACACATGTACACCTATGACACAAATGGATAACATTATGGAGACCACAATCAGTCAGTGTTACTAACAGCGATAATGCTTCATGGCTGGACAGCTACACTACTTGACATGTATGCATTAAACATTACTACTGACAACATTACACTGCAGTACATTGGTACATTCACCGTGTGTATCAGAACCATATTAGCCTGTCGCTGCATCGATGTTATGTGTGACAGGATGTGTTACATCATCATATGCATAGGGTGTGTTGCTGGTTTGCCAGAGACCGATGGTGGGTCAAACGTTTGACACCGTGTGTGTGGTTGAGGGGTGCAATTAGATGAAATGGGCATGGTGATGTGATGTGTGTAGGTATGGGGTTGCCCTAGGTGTGTCTGTATAGTGTGTGGGTATGCATGCACACAGTTCTGTCATGTGGCTGCCCTATACACACACACACACACACACACACACACACACACACACACACACACACACACACACACACAGATATATATATATATATATATATATATATATATATATATATATATATATATATATATATATATATATATGACCTGCTGTCGTGTGGTGTGAACAGTGCCCCCCTTGCAGTGCTGGGGATGGTACTGTAACTATGGGAGTGCCTTGGTGTCCTAGCATGTCCACATTGATGGCTAGCTGTTGGTGTTGCTGGCCTACATTCACGCAGCCATCACCGCACTCCCACCACATGTTCAAGCACGGACAAACCACAGTCGATGAGGCCCACCATTTCACCCAACCATCTATCCATGACCTTGGTATAATCACTAAGGGCACCAGACAGTTCATGGAAGTTCTCACTTGCAGATGTGAGAGCAGCCCTCTGCAACCTATGGCCCTGTCTGGTGAACAGTTCCATACATGCCTGCACCCCCATGAAAGTCTGAAACATGGTACCAGTTGTGTAGCTTCTGCCAGGGGCATGATGACCAGCTGCCCTACCATGAGCACCCTGGTACATCTGCCTATGTGGTGCCATGCCAGACATCTGGCTATGCCTGCTGTGACCAGACACAGTAGGCATAGATATCACACTCTCCTGTGAACTGCCACCAACTGTCAACTGTCCCTCTGCTATGGCCATTTGTGACGGGGTATGTAAAGGCACTGTAATTATGTGCATGGTTGGAGTGGCTAAGAGGGGGATGTCAAATGATGGTGCAGCTTCGGTCCCTGACAACACCGCCTGTGCCTCAACAGTACTATCATCATCGTCGATGTCTGTATGGACACCAACATCAGATTGCATGCAGGAAGGACCCTGACCCACCTTGCCACCTGTGGGGAAATGCAAGAAATGCACTTTAAGACCTGTACAGCATTACTTAACAGTACACACACACACACACACACACACACACACACACACACACACACACACACACACACACATTCCACCTTAATACATACCTGTCCCTGATTTTACATACAGCCCACATTTATTCACATAAGTTTCCCATCCTGCATCACACTTGGTAACATACACTCATTAATACCACTCATTAACGTATCATTCCTCTAAATGCCTAGACAAGTGATCACAACACAAGACCTGTTACTCCATTACTTCCTTGACCTGAGTGTAGTAGATTTTACATGGCCTCATGATGTCATTCAGTGTTCACCCTGTGCATGTCCAGACATCGTGAGCATGGCTCCTATATGTTAGGGGCTACTACGGTCACTTCATAATGTCACGCACTGCAGTGTCAAGTGTAAGTATTGCTCAGTACCTGCCAGATATGCTGCTCAATCAACCTATCATGTGACAACTGTAATATATGGATAAACTCCCTGGTGTTGTCTAGTAATTCCCCAATGCATCTGTAGTGCTGCATATGTGGGTTGTTGCTCACCTCTCTGCTGATTGCAATATTAAGGATATACCTGGTGTCTACTTTCAATCCAAATGCATGTTCCATGTTACAGACCTTATTATACTATCAGCTGTCCTGTGATTACATATCAGACAAGTATTCCTGGTGTCTCATGTGTCAATCCATGTCCATGTACTGCACGATCCCAAAGGGAAGTACTGCCATATGACCAACCCCACAATCACACATGTGCATACATGTACACCCACAAAAACACACACACATGCACACACATCCTACATGCATCATCTCCCCTCCACTCCATCAGATTGCACTTACTGACAAAATAACCCCCCCCCCCACACACACACACACACACACATATACAGGTGGGGTTGCACAAAGATAGTACACACAGTCCTCCCATTACCCATCTGTCAACATGCATAACATATGGTACTCAACAGTACGCAGTGTAGCAATAATCAATCCATGCTAGCAACAGTTGTATGATGCATGGAATGTGTTAGTAGGTGATGCCCCTTCCCCTGGAAAACACTACATCCATGTACATAGTATTACTGTGCACCTGTTCTGCACCCTACCATCTACTGTGCACCAAACCTCACAGGTGTACAACCTATTGCTGAATGTGCATTACTGTGTCAGTTATGTCTGCTCTAATGCTCACAGCCCCTGTGTTTTTCAGTGACACATACCTGGGATGATATGTGGACAGATGTCATTTGTGAATGCATGATGTCTGGTTTACAGATTTCAACATCAGAGGTGCATGTATGAGAAATCCAATATTATTACACTGACAACCGTCAGACCATACCATGGCTATGGGGAGTGTACACATCCTTATTGATATGACAAACTCTTCCTTGATCTGCCATGGGACCACATCACTGCATATATTAACAGTACATGAGCCTGATATGTGACATATGTCCTGTACATTCACATGCAGTGTCTAAGAAATGTGTTAGGTGTGCAGATGCTGATCTCAATGCATACACTCCGTGGGTGCATATGTGTGCACGCCCTTATCATGACAGTTTGTTGCACCTATTGCTATGTGTACTACAGCAGTCACTATTCTTGGTAGGGGTATACTAGCATGGGCTATCTGCATTTGCCAGTGTATGGTCAGTCTGCCCTACACATGTCCCACAACTCTGCATGATTGCAAGGTCTACTCATGTGCACATCCCTTGGTGTTCACACACTGCTGTCACTATTGCTGTGGAGGTAGGTTTACATCTGCCACAGTTCCTGAACCTGACTGTGTGCAGATACAGCCATTCTTAGCATCCTTAGGATCTCTCCTGCAGTGCACCGGTGTGTCATGCTGACACACCTACTCCACCTTCAGCCTTTTTGCAGATGCTTGACAAGTATAGCCTACACATGTGTGTCAGTTGGCAGTGTCCCATACACTGAAAACCATGTGTTACAGCCTAGTCCCAGCTAATAATGTGGACCACAGTATTATGCTATGACATAGTGCAGATCTGTAACAGTTGTCATTGTAATACTGGTATATACACTGTTGCTGCACTGTATAAGGGTGATGTTTCACACATGTCCCTACTGTAGGCTATGTGTCCCACCATTATGTTCATCCCTGTGGACACATTTTGCAATGACAGGATGTTAGTTATCTTGCAGGTGTCTGACATACCCTTCCGATACCCCATTATGGTCACCACTGTGATGCAGTGCTTTTAACAGCAACAATATGTGAACATGTACGGCATGCATTATGGGTAAGTGTGTGCTAGATGTGTGCATGGAATATACCATAGCCATTATATGCCTGGTGTATTGGCAAGCATTAACATAAACCATACTCACCAGTTACAGACTGCTGCCTTGATGGTATACCAGAGGGACATACATAAGAGTGTGAGAGATGCAATGTTAGTGGCCACAGCTGTAGCATTGCTACAGGGTGGGTGCAGCATTACAGTGCATCAGCAGTACAAATCCACAATACTACCGCTTATGAGCATCTGTTTACTACTACTACGCAGCAACAAACTATATATATCACATCTCACATCTGCATGATCTACCTGTACAGATGCAGATGCATATGCAACAGTGGTCTACTGATGTGCTCTGTGGCCTTACCTGCATGCTCCTCAGCTGGTGTGTGGGTAGCACCCACCTCCACAATGGTCTCCGCCAGTTGTTGGGTGTTCGGGCAGTCAGGTGCCATGAGGCTGGCGAGGAGCTCCTCAACACATGTCAGGGAAGGATGGATGGCATGACACACCCCCCATTGTGAGGTGATCCCCCCAGACTACAGCAGCATGCCGAGAAGCATTGCGAAGCAGGTCAGAACAATGATGCCGCATCTGCTCATAACTGTCGTTATGCAGACCGACATCATTGACGCTGTGGACTAGATCATTCCACAGGGTGGTCCACTCCTGCTGCTCATGGGTGGCCCTGCTGAGCAGAACAGGATAGTGCTGTATTAGGTGGTTCAACACAGCCTCAATTTCTGCCACTGAATATGTGGGTAGACAGCCGTGGGACATCTTGCCTGAAAGACATAAAGATGGAAACAGGTCTGAGCAACTCATACAGCAAGTTTACCATAGTTCTTAATACACATCTCTGTCACCCCCCCCACCATATCAGCGACAAGAAATTGTTCACACAATTCAATAGTTATGGCTACACCTTACCTACCATTGGGACATATATTGTATTTTACCACACGTTGTGCTATCTGTTTGTAGCCAAGTTCCCTGTGTGCACACTATCATTGCTTTCCTTTTACAGACTATTTCACCTGCTTGCCATTGTCAGGGCCACAGTGGTTCCATATATGCATATGATATGCTTGCTATGTAATTGCTGCACATCTGTCATGCTGTGTTATTGGGGATATCTATGCATGCTGTTGGACATGCTGGATTGTGTAGACTATTACTACCCACGTATGTTCTATAACAGTGACACAATAGCATGCTTAGGGAATAGTTGCCAGTAGAAACACCTCTCCAACATCATCTGGCCATGTTATAAAGCCACATCACATGTGAGACCCACCCTGGGGCCTCCTCATCTACTGGTCCAGCACTACCTTCAGGTGGTAACACCTCAGGGGATGTTGTCCCCTCCCTGGGGGCACACACAGACATAATCCTGTCACCCAAGGTCAGGTCCAGGGTCTGTTCCATAGGGGGCTCCACAGACACTTGTGGGATGTGTTACCTCACCTTGAGGCACCCAGTACACATTCAGAGGGTCCACATGCTCCTCCTGCTCAGCCTCCAGGCCAGGCACCTTCAGGGCCATGGACTGATGCTGTGAGTAGCAATGGGTGGGGGCCTTGTTCCCATTGTTTCCATATGGGGGCCCATGGGGCTTCCACATCACAGACCACACACACCATCCAGCATGTTTACCCACCACATGTGTCATATACCACCCCTGTAGGCTGACTTCTATATCTACCAACCCAAACCACCTCCACAAATATACCTGCTATCCTTCCCCATATTCCCATTCCCTATTTCACAGACAAGAGCAATGTGGTACCAACGAGGAGTTCACATGTGACATACCCGTCCATGTTGCACACACTTACAGCTGTATATATC
>NC_056725.1:1443857856-1443902856 GCF_019279795.1 Protopterus annectens | reverse complement strand
GGCTATGGAGAGGATCATCATGGAGCTCATAAACAAAGACATTGAGGACCTACAGACACTGGATCCTACCCAGTTCGGCTTTGTCAAGGGCAGATCCTGCCTTTTGAACCTGGTTAACTTCTTTGAAACAGTCACCAAAGCCATAGATGAAGGGAAGGTAGTCCACACAGCCTATCTGGACCTTGCAAAGGCATTTGACACAATACCCCACACGGGCATCATAGATAAGCTATCCAGCTTAAATATAAACCCCTATGTCACAAGATGGGTCGCAAACTGGCTCAAAGACTGAACCCACAGAGTGAGAGTTGCTGGAGCCATGTCAAACTCGAAACCAGTCACAAGTGGCGTCCCACAGGGTTCTGTCCTGGGACCACTCTTGTTCGGTATATACTTTTCCGAGGTACAGGCAAACGTGGGAGGACTATGGCTCCAAGCAAGAAACAAATGCCCGTGGAACCCTCGCACGGCCAACCAAAAATTGTAGGCAACACAAAACGCCAGCAAGTGTAGGCCACAGTCACATCCAAAATTCCTTTATTAAATTAGGGAAAATAAATCCCCTACAAATCCATGGTGGTAAAAACCAACATACAAATATTCAAACTGGTTTCGGCTCCGAGGAGCCTTCTTCAGTGAAATACAAAAAGAGAAATAGAAAACCAGAGTATCAGAATACATACATATATATATGATTGAACAATGCCTAAAGACCAATCAAAACAAAGCATAAAAAATTGTTATAATTGGTCATTAAGGCCAGGTGAAAACAAAGCTCCACGTTTTATGATCCATTTTCTTTCCTTGGAGCTTAGTAATTGTTGCCAAAACAGTTTATCTTTACATTTCCCCCTTATACAATCAATGATGACAAACTTAAATGAAGCAGAAGCATGTTTTAAACAATGTTTATATAATGCATTGCTTATGCGTTTATTTTTGATGTCACTCAAATGCTCACAAATTCTAAGGCAGAAGGCTCTAGAAGTCTTTCCGACATAGAAGGCAGAACAATTGCAGGTCGCCAAATAGATGACCCACTCGGTGTTGCAATTGGCCCAAAAATTAATGTCAAAAACCTCAGAAGTATTTTTACTGCTAAATTCACAAGTACGTGAAACACGTATACAAAAGGAGCAATGCCCGCAGGGCATGCATCCAACAATGGGTTTACCTAAAATGGACAACTGGGTAAAAGAAGGAGGGTCAGAACCAACTCTTTTATAATGGCTAAGTTTAGAGCCAATGGTCTGTCCCCTTCTGAATGAGAACGAACATGTCTCAGGAAGTAGAGAGTTGAGTTTTTGATCAGCTTTCAAGACATTCCAATGTCTGTGTATAATGTCTTTGAAACCCTGTGTATTGCGTCCATATGTGGTTACCAGACGTAATGGTTGTGACTTGAAAGTATCATTTTTATCTTTATATGATAACAGATCTTCCCTATTTATGTTGGACACAGATCTTTTGGCTAAATGCACATGACCTGGACGATAACCCCTACTGATGAATCTACGTGTCAAATCCTCCTGAGCCTCAAGAAATGATTGTTGGTTAGAACAGATTCTTCTAGCTCTTAAGAATTGTGATTTAGGTATATTCTGGATGACATGTTGTGGGTGGAAGCTGGTAGCATGTAATAATGAGTTAAATTCTGGAAATTTCCTGAACATACTGGTTGACAATGTATTGTCCCGATTTTTCATGATTTCCACATCGAGAAATACTATTCTGGACAAATGATAGGTCAGCTTAAATTCTATCCCCCATACATTGTTATTGAGATACTCTAGAAACTCCATAAGGTAACATACATCAGCTTTCCACACCAACCAACAGTCATCCAGATAACGACGCCAGATGTCCATCTCACACATATAAATATTGTGATTATGATCATAAATAATAATTTCTTCTATATATGCCATGAAAAGATCTGCGTATATGGGTGCAAAAGATGCACCCATAGCAGTACCCTTTATTTGCCAGTAACATAAATTTTGAAAATAAAAAACGTTACTGGACAAAACATATTCAGTAAGGCAAACAAGAAATGTATTAAATCCAGGTTGGTATAAACCTGATCTAACCAACCAATAATCCAACGCTTGTAAACCTGCCCAGTGAGGAATGTTGGTGTAAAGGGAGGTAATGTCCAAGGTGCATAGTAGCCAGTGTGGTTCAAGTTGAGAATTGTTAATTATATCCAAGAATTGGGTGGTATCTTGGATTCTTGCTCTAATAAAACCCAATAAAGGTTTTAAATAATGGGTTAGGTATTCAGACAGTGGTTCGGTAAGAGACCCATGTCCAGAGACAATGGGTCGACCTGGTGGATTTGTGGCATGTTTATGGATTTTGGGTAACAGATAAAGATATTGTTTTTTAGGTGATACTACCATTAATTGTTCTTTAAGATGTTGTGTAATGATACCCTCCTCAACAGCTTCAGTTAAAAACTGACCAATTTTACACTGGAAATGGGGTGAGGGATCCAAAAACATCTGCCTATAATATTGTGTGTCACCCAATTGTCTCATGGCCTCACTGTCATAAGCAGCCTTATCCAGTACCACCACCGCTCCACCTTTGTCCGCTTGAACAATCACAAGATCCTTATTGTTGATAAGTTCATTCAAACTAGATATTTCATCAACAGACAAATTGTTGTAAGAAATGGGAAAATCCTTGAGATGACAATGTATGTCCCGAAGGACATTTTTTTGGAATACCCCTACTAGATGTGACATGGGTGGATTAAATGTCGACTTCTTAAACCTAAAATTGCAGCATGCATCTGCAGAAGTATCCCGATCCATATTGTCAAAAAACAAATTTAGGTTCAAAATACGACAAAACTTAGTCACATCCTGAGCCAGAGACTGTTCAGAGACAAAAAACCCAGGGACAAAATTAAGTCCTTTATTGAGTATTTTAAGTTGGTCATGAGTCAAATCAACAGATGAGATATTGTGAACATTGTAATGAGAGCTTATTGTTGTGTCATGATTTTCAAAAGTGCTTCCAAACTCTGTTTGGATGTTGCGTTTCTTATGTTTCCGCCCCCCTCGTCTGTATCTGAAATGGGAGGGTGTAAAGAATTGTCCCTCTTGGCTTTAGGTAATCCCTCTCTGGAATGTGTGTCAAATTCCCCTTCAGTATTAGAGGAAGTATCCTCACCAGAGGTACCATTGGAAAAACCAAAATATTTCTTAAGGATAGATTTAGGCCTTTTTCTTTTGGGAGTGGATGATCTCTTATCATACTTATTTTCATCTCTAGGTAGTCTAAAAGAGACATTCTTCGATGTATCAAAGGGTTTACCCCTCTCATAATCACCCACATCCCTGAGAAATTTTTTGATTTTTCTATCCTTGAGGGTCCTTTCCAATGTGGACAATTCTGTAGTAAGTTTTTTAACCTGTATATTAAATGAATCACAATTTTCAAACTTAGTAGTCTCAAGACAAACAGTTTCCAAATCTTTGACACCTTGTTGTACCTTACGCTCATAAAAATTGGCCAAAGCATCCACAAATTTGGAAGAAGCCAACTGTTGGATATGACCCCAATCCTCAATAAGCTGGTCATCAATATTGGAAACCAGTGTTAGCCTTCTTCAGTGAAATACAAAAAGAGAAATAGAAAACCAGAGTATCAGAATACATACATATATATATGATTGAACAATGCCTAAAGACCAATCAAAACAAAGCATAAAAAATTGTTATAATTGGTCATTAAGGCCAGGTGAAAACAAAGCTCCAAGTTTTATGATCCATTTTCTTTCCTTGGAGCTTAGTGATTGTTGCCAAAACAGTTTATCTTTACATTTCCCCCTTATACAATCAATGATGACAAACTTAAATGAAGCAGAAGCATGTTTTAAACAATGTTTATATAATGCATTGCTTATGCGTTTATTTTTGAGGTCACTCAAATGCTCACAAATTCTAAGGCGGAAGGCTCTAGAAGTCTTTCCGACATAGAAGGCAGAACAATTGCAGGTCACCAAATAGATGACCCACTCGGTGTTGCAATTGGCCCAAAAATTAATGCCACTGTAATAATATATATAATAATATATTTATGGATGTGTCCATTCTTGGTGATTCTGCTAATTATTTTTGACACAGACTATTGATTGAAAACTTTTTTGGGATTATTATATAATACAAAGCTGTTTTTGGCTAACATGCCAAGACATGTGTTATGCTATCTTATATGTTTAAGGGTCTTACATGTGTGCATCATTCGTCTTAGGACTTTTTGAGTATATCATATATTACACATGGTCTGTTTTACACATGTTTGTACCAATACGCAGCAATGTATTTTGAAGGAAGGTGTTGGGCTGACTTGGCTGTTTTATTGTATTGGTTCATCAAGTTGGTGATTTATCCATAAGACTTATACGCATTTCCAATTGATGTTTTTGATTATTTCCATCATTGGTATTAGATGTATAATGGTCTTTTTTTGGATAGATCTATAGTTGATTTTGGATGATTGTTTAGACATCACCACAGTCTCTTGGGCTTGATGAGACATAATCGATTATTATAGTCTTTTGTGTCTGTTTGGTTATTAGCGGAGCACCTTCAGGACATTATCCATTTGGTAATAATTATTTTGATATATTTTGTTTTATTCTTGGTTTGGTTGGACTCATTACTGAATTTACAAATATGGCTCTTACATCCATCATACAGGGTTTATCTGTGGACATGGATGATCTTTCTGTGTTTGGATTAGACAAACATGGTTTGTCATCCACGACCGATGCTCTGGCCACTGATTTGGACGCACAATGTAATATATTCTTTGACAGATTGGGTAAACATATGAAGATGGTTAGAAATAATGTGTGGCATTTACGTTTATTTAAAGCATATCAACAGAAACATATCACTCCACGGGGCCTTAGGGTCAAGTTACAACCTTTGGTTTCCAATATTGATGACCAGCTTATTGAGGATTGGGGTCATATCCAACAGTTGGCTTCTTCCAAATTTGTGGATGCTTTGGCCAATTTTTATGAGCGTAAGGTACAACAAGGTGTCAAAGATTTGGAAACTGTTTGTCTTGAGACTACTAAGTTTGAAAATTGTGATTCATTTAATATACAGGTTAAAAAACTTACTACAGAATTGTCCATTTTGGAAAGGACCCTCAAGGATAGAAAAATCAAAAAATTTCTCAGGGATGTGGGTGATTATGAGAGGGGTAAACCCTTTGATACATCGAAGAATGTCTCTTTTAGACTACCTAGAGATGAAAATAAGTATGATAAGAGATCATCCACTCCCAAAAGAAAAAGGCCTAAATCTATCCTTAAGAAATATTTTGGTTTTTCCAATGGTACCTCTGGTGAGGATACTTCCTCTAATACTGAAGGGGAATTTGACACACATTCCAGAGAGGGGTTACCTAAAGCCAAGAGGGACAATTCTTTACACCCTCCCATTTCAGATACAGACGAGGGGGGCAGAAACATAAGAAACGCAACATCCAAACAGAGTTTGGAAGCACTTTTGAAAATCATGACACAACAATAAGCTCTCATTACAATGTTCACAATATCTCATCTGTTGATTTGACTCATGACCAACTTAAAATACTCAATAAAGGACTTAATTTTGTCCCTGGGTTTTTTGTCTCTGAACAGTCTCTGGCTCAGGATGTGACTAAGATTTGTCGTATTTTGAACCTAAATTTGTTTTTTGACAATATGGATCGGGATACATCTGCAGATGCATGCTGCAATTTTAGGTTTAAGAATTTAACTCATTATTACATGCTACCAGCTTCCACCCACAACATGTCATCCAGAATATACCTAAATCACAATTCTTAAGAGCTAGAAGAATCTGTTCTAACCAACAATCATTTCTTGAGGCTCAGGAGGATTTGACACGTAGATTCATCAGTAGGGGTTATCGTCCAGGTCATGTGCATTTAGCCAAAAGATCTGTGTCCAACATAAATAGGGAAGATCTGTTATCATATAAAGATAAAAATGATACTTTCAAGTCACAACCATTATGTCTGGTAACCACATATGGACGCAATACACAGGGTTTCAAAGACATTATACACAGACATTGGAATGTCTTGAAAGCTGATCAAAAACTCAACTCTCTACTTCCTGAGACATGTTCGTTCTCATTCAGAAGGGGACAGACCATTGGCTCTAAACTTAGCCATTATAAAAGAGTTGGTTCTGACCCTCCTTCTTTTACCCAGTTGTCCATTTTAGGTAAACCCATTGTTGGATGCATGCCCTGCGGGCATTGCTCCTTTTGTATACGTGTTTCACGTACTTGTGAATTTAGCAGTAAAAATACTTCTGAGGTTTTTGACATTAATATTTGGGCCAATTGCAACACCGAGTGGGTCATCTATTTGGTGACCTGCAATTGTTCTGCCTTCTATGTCGGAAAGACTTCTAGAGCCTTCCGCCTTAGAATTTGTGAGCATTTGAGTGACATCAAAAATAAACGCATAAGCAATGCATTATATAAACATTGTTTAAAACATGCTTCTGCTTCATTTAAGTTTGTCATCATTGATTGTATAAGGGGGAAATGTAAAGATAAACTGTTTTGGCAACAATTACTAAGCTCCAAGGAAAGAAAATGGATCATAAAACTTGGAGCTTTGTTTTCACCTGGCCTTAATGACCAATTATAACAATTTTTTATGCTTTGTTTTGATTGGTCTTTAGGCATTGTTCAATCATATATATATGTATGTATTCTGATACTCTGGTTTTCTATTTCTCTTTTTGTATTTCACTGAAGAAGGCCCCTCGGAGCCGAAACCGGTTTGAATATTTGTATGTTGGTTTTTACCACCATGGATTTGTAGGAGATTTGTTTTCCCTAATTTAATAAAGGAATTTTGGATGTGACTGTGGCCTACACTTGCTGGCGTTTTGTGTTGAGGACTATGGCTCACCAAGTTCGCGGACGACTGCAAACTGGGCGCCATAATCAACTCTCCAGCTGACACAAACATCCTTCAAAAAGGTCTCACAGAGACAGATAACTGGTGCCAGCGCCATGGTTTAAAGCTAAATGTCAAAAAATGTATAGTCATACCCTTTGGCAAAAACAATGTGCCCACAAATTACCACATAGGCGGAAACCCATTAAGTACAGAGAAAGTTATTAGGGACCTGGGGACCCAAGTTGATAGCAATCTCTCCTTTGAAAACCACATTGCCAAAGTGGTTAGAAAGACCTTCTACATAGCCCACCTCATCACGAAGGGTTTCACATCTAGATCAAGAGTTGTAATCATGCCCCTTTATTCATCCCTCATCAGGCCCATCATAGAATACAATGCCCCTTTTGGGATGTACCTTTCCCGACACCTGCAGCAATTAGAAAGACCCCAAAAGTATCTCACCAAGAGGATCAAGGGTCTCAAACAGATGCCATATGCTGCTCGGTTAAAAAAACTCCAGCTCTACTCAGTTGCATACCGCCTACTTCGAGGCGATCTATGCCTGACATACAAAGCTATGTCAAATCCAGAATTAATGGACATGCTCCACCTCAGTAAATCTATCCCTTAGAGCCACATGCTTGAGGGACTTGAACCTCAGCACAGAAATAAATAGAACTTGCTGGAGGGACAGGTTCATAACCCAGAGGCTCCCTTCGCTCTGGAATAGAATTCCAGTTCATGTGAGGCAGAGCACCTCACTGAATCTCTTCAAGAAGAATCTCGATAAGTGGATGGGGGAATCGTAGATTTCTCCCAGGGATTACTCCCGTGTCACTATTAGACAGAGGCACAGTAAACTAAGTAAACCTTAAAAAGGGCACAGTATACTCAAATCAAGGGGTGGCGTAAGCCATACAGAATTGGGCTAGGCTTATAATTGCCCCAGGGCAGATAGCCTAGTATGAACCTATGAACCTATGAACCTATATGTTTGTAAAAATATCAAGGTTATGTATATCTGACATGGCTTAGTGGTAAATCACTTTGGCTGTGGTGTGTAGGGTCCTGGGTTAGAGCCTTGCAGAAGCTGTTTATTTTGTTGCTGGGCAGAACAAGGGCCACTGGATACAGAGTGAGTAAGGCACTTTTAAGCAGTTGTAAGTGGGTTTGCATGGGTTTGCACAGAGGTAAGCACTGTTAACTTTTGTTAACAGTTTTTCATACTCAGTTAGCTTCTAAATCGCTTAACCTGTGTAGGCATTGCTTACCCCCATGCAAACAGGCTTAAACCCATTTACTGCTGCTTAAAAGTTCTTACTCCTGCTTACCCCCACGCTAATTTCTTTAAAAAAAAAGAAAAAAGGGGTGATAGGAAAGTGGTGAAAAAGGGGCACAAAGAGGGAATGACAGTAGGGGAAAATAGCTAGGAATGTGCAGGAGGGGTGTAGCGAAGGTCTATAGCTCCCCATTTCTTCTACAGCAACAGCTGTGCATATACACTGAATCTGGAGCTAGATTTGGAGACTCATACCCCTGAGAGAAGGGTGAGGGCAACAATAATATGTTGTTAAGCCAATTAGACCAGATTACATGTGTCCAGTGGACACATGTGAAATGGACAGCTATGTATGGGGCAAGAATTTTTGGGGAACAGATTGCCCTTTTTTTTTCAGGTGAGTGGGATGTTGTGCAAGGATAGTAGGTGTATTTGGGGAGGTAGGTTGGGTAGGTTAACAGACAAGACAAACAAGATGCATACAGGTGCAGTATATGACACATGTGGGGGGTAAACACCTTGATGGGGAGGGCTGTTGGGAAATCAGAAGCCCATGAGCCCCCTAGTGGAAACAGTGGGACTGAGGTCCCCACTCATGGGCAGTCACCACTGCATCTTTAGAGCCCCAAAGGTGGCTGTGCTAGGGGCTGAATAGGACAGCTAGGCTGATCCTCTAGTCATGACACATGGCCCTCAAGCTGGCATAGCAGATCTCCAACCTCCCTGTGGAACTCGCTATGCACCACGACCCAGGCCTGGTGATGGGTGACAGGTTCCTGTCTGTGCCCACTCCCAGGGGATGAGCCCCATCCCCTGAGGTGGTTCCACTCAAAGGTGGTGCAGGACCAACGGACGAGGAGGTTCCGGGTTAGGGCCCAGACATTCTGGTGCCCGCTGCCATGACCAGCTGATGTGGGACAGGTGGGTTTGCTGGGACCCACATTCCCATATATGCTATGTTGTTTAAGTTTTATCAGCATATGTGGGTTAGTAATAGTCAACACATTCCAGTAGTATAACAGCATACATAGATATTCCCATTAAATCAAACACCAGATATGGAACAGTTGCATAACAAACAGAACACATGCATATATGGCACTACAGTGGTAATTACAACAGCATGCAGGTACATTGATGGCAGCATGTCACCAGTGTGGGAGTATTTCAACATAGCACATGCATAGAAACAAATTTAAATAATTATTGAACAATAGGATGTATGTCCCAACATTAGAGTTAAGTCAGCACATACCAATTGAGTTGTGTATTTAGTTTATTGTTGAAGATATGGTGGGAGAAGAGAAAGATATCAGTTAACAACTAGTATATTCCTGTAGTTCGCATTACTTTCCTAGTCAGTGCTGTTATATGTACCTTACAAGTATTAGCACACTACCCTATTGTCGTTGTTTGGACAGTGGCATGGTTGTCGACAACTATATACATGAACTGGTTTTACCTGCAAAATACACCTCTTACCTGGTATACCTGTGGAGGTATTGTTTGTTAACACTAACTGTTTCTACACATACTCCCAGATTCCAGGTGGATGTTTTGCACATACATGTCCATTTCTTTCTGCACACACTCTGGGCATGTCTTCACCGCATACAGGTAAACCGGGACATATTCCCACTATTGCCCTCTTAAACCTTTAGTGGCTTGTACAATGATAGGTTTGTTTTATTTGACATTTTCCAGATATGTACAGGTCTGACAGTCAGTTATATGACATGACATGCTGCCTACATGTCAGAAATTGGCACACTGATATAGCAGGGAGCAGATTAACAGCCAGCAGATATGGGCCAAATAACTAGACATTCTGGACATTTCTGTACATTTGTGGGTATGATTCTGCATACAACTTACTACCACTTCCAGGATTCGAACCATGTCTATGTCTGCTAAAATAAAGACACTCCCCGGGATTCATGAAGCTCAGCGCAAGGATGGCATTAGCCTTGCACTGACCGTGTAGCCTAGAGATGGTGCAGCAGCACCACATGCATAGTAATGAAGGCACGCTGCCGTAATGGCCACATGCATAGGAAATGTGTACGAGTGCAGGGGGAGTGTCCAAGATCTGCATGGACGCGTGAACATGTCGGCTGCATACGCACAACCTAAAATGCTGACTGCTACAGCCTGCCTCTAATAGTAATCACTCCTGCCAGTGTCTGTGGATACTGAAATGTATGCAAAACATATAAGACAGTTTTGCGAACACCAAAACAAAAAGTAAACACAAAGGTACATAGCTAAATATTGAGTCCCTGTCCCTCGAACAAATGATATTTAAAGCCCCGTGCCCGTATTCCATTGCAGTGTCAATAGTTATACCAAGTGGAAGTGAAACGCATCATGTTAGCGCGCCGTCGATTGCTAAACCTGGCCCAATGGTTAGGGTTACCACCTGTCCTACATTGTGAGGGACCGTCCCCCCTAGACATCTTTGTCCATACCAAAACCATTATAAATGTCAAATGTACTGTGATTGTAGGACATAATTATGTCCCATATGTTATGTAATAGTCCCATATAATACTTATTTCTGTATATAAAATACCTAAATGTTACAAGAAACAGAATAAGCAAGTAAATGAAACAGAATAAGCAACTACACCGCTACAACAATAAAAGCTTATATTTAGGCATAAAACTAAAATACTATCCTTTGTATTGACCATGGGTATGTGTTGGCCTGTAAACTCTGATGTGTGTCCCGAAAAAGTCCCATCCTGATCATATGAAAAGGTGGCAACCCTACCAATGGTCAGAGCATTTGCCCAATATCTGCCCATTCGCTGTCCAAGTCGTCCTTGTCAGGACCATAGATGAACGAGTATTACCCGGGTCTACCTACCATGTCATGAAAGATAAGTATTTGTGTGTACCTGTGTGTGTGAAGTACAGCATGTGGATATTTAGAAATGCTAGGGTAGTCCTCACAACCATATTGGTACCAGAGATATGTAGTGTATGCAATGTGTTCTGTTGACTGTGCCATGGGCCATTAACTAGAGAAGGGATGGATGGTGTCTGTGGAATATGGGGGTGGGGGGTGATGGGTAATGTAATAATTCACCAAGGGAAGATTGGTTTGGATGCACAATAGGTGAACGGGAGGTGTACGAGGGAGTAGTGAGTGAATCAGGAAGATAACCAAAGAACAAATATTGATATCCGCAATACAATCCCACAAACATATGAACATTAAAAAGTGCAATACACATGTACAGAAATGTCAGCAGCACATACCCACATAATGGTCTGGCCTGAACTGAGCCATCCAACCCCAACACACCTGGATACATAATTGAATACCCATCATCCCCTTCACAGCACACCATCCCACCTTCCTGAAGTCCACCAAAACCACCCATACTCAGGCTGCTAGACAGGCACAGCCATATCTCCACATAGTGACCCCTACCCATATCTAGTAGGCAGTCTCACCCTAGGCAGTCTCAGGATTGCAAACTATGTATCCCTTGCATGTATAACACTACCTTATTTCCGTAAAGCCAAAGAAGGTCATCAGTCCCCACAATTTTTGGATATCCCTCATGGGATAAGTATCTGTTCTAAACATTAGACTTGGTGTCACGACATGATGTCCAGTCCTGTATACATCTGGACACAAGTTGTATGAGCAGTAGCTGTCCACAAGACTGCTCAGCCTCCAGCCGATCCTGCAGAATCTACGACCCAGGATTAAACACCTGACCGTGATGCACGTCTCCCTGCATGCACTATCGGGAATATATACCTTACACATTCGCATAGAGGCACTCGGATATAGGGTGATTAAGGTGCTTTAAAGCAGATGTAAGAAGGGTTACCACCTGTCCCACTTTGCGAGGGACAGTCCCTTTTTGAGCAGTTGTGTCCTGACCAAATATAATACAATGGCAAATGTCCTGAGATTGTAGGAAATACTTATGTCCCATATTTCATGTAACAGTTGCATAAAACAGTTATTTCTGTATGTAAAATACTTAAATGTTACAGGAAACAGAATAAGCAACTAAAATGCTACAAGAATAAGCTTTCATTTAGGCAAATAAGTAAAGTTCTAACCTTTGTACTGTCTGTGGGTATGTGTCGGCCTGTACTGATGTGTGTCCTGAAAATGCCCCACTTCGGCCATTTGAAAAGGTGGCAACCCTAGACGTAAGCAGGTATGCAAGCGTGTATGCCCGACGGTAAGTGGCGGTGATTCAATGGTATGGGAAATGTAAATAAGCATGTAGGTGTATTTGCATGTGTATGTGCAGACCGATATATATATATATATATATATATATATATATATGGGTCTGGGTTACAACATCGACAGATGACAAGACCGACAGCGAAATCACCGACGCCAGAAGATCGACGGATTAAAACACAGACGCGGAGAACACCGACATGGGGAAAGGATGTGTAAGTATGCGGTAGTGACGGACGTTAGGGTGCGAGTAAGGTAAGTGTGCGTTGTTGACGGTCTGTAGGGATAGGGGTGGGTTAAGTGAGTTAGGGTTAGGGCACGGGTTAGGTAAGGGTGCAGTAGTGAATTTTTTTGGGTTAGGGGCGGGTTAAGTGAGTTAGGGTTAGGGCGCTGGTTAGGTTAGTGTGCGATAGTGATGGACCTTAGGGTTAGGGTTTCGGTTAGGGTTGTGGATAGTTGTGTATGTAAGGTTTAGTGTTTGTTTGTTAGGATTTAGGTGTGCTTGTGTTGTGTGTGTGGTTTTTGGTCAGGGAATTTGTTTTGTTTATTGGTTGTTGTGATGATGTGTTGAGTGTGTGCGGTGTCGTGTTTGTGAACTGTCGATGATGTGGTGTCGGTGATGTCATTGTCGATGTTATGTGCTGTCGATGTTATAACCTAGAACCATATATATATATATATATATATATATATATATATATATATACACACACACACACACACACACACACACATATATATATATATATATATAGATATAAATATGATATATATATATTTATATATATATATATATATATATATATATATATATATATATATACATATATATATATATATATATATATATATATATATATATATATATATATATATATATATATATATATATATATATATATATATATATATATATATATATATATATATATATATATACATATACATATACATATATATAGATATGAAGAATGAACATGGTCACAATATAGCAGTCATAACGAATGTGAAAGGAAACAGCAATGGAAAACCCCGTAATATTTAGCACTGTTATATATCAGGATGGCCATAGGTGATTACACCTCTGCATCCCCAACCACAGGTAGGACACTAAAAGTGGAATGAACGATCTTCCCATGCTAAGTCTAACATTAAACTAGGTACCATTGCATACCGCATACTCACAGGTGATCTCTGCTTGACATACAAGGCCCATGTCCAATCCAGTATTGCTGGATATGCTCCACCTAAACAGAGATTCCTCAGAGCCACATGCTCTAGGGATATACACCTGACCACAATGATGACTAGGACATGCTGGACGGATAGATTCTGGACCCAGACACTCCCCATGCTTTGGTACATGATTCCAATGTACATCAGGCAGGGTCCCTCACTAGCACTCTTCAAGGGAAACCTTGACGTGTGGATGGGAGACAGACATGTACCCCGGGGATCACTGCAGTGGCTCTGCTGGACAGAGGCACAGGGAACCAATGGCTCTGCTGTTCAGAAGCACAGGGAACTAACCTATGGGGGTGGTGAAAGCCAACACACTCAAGCTAGGCTTATAAATACCCTTGGTAAGATAGCCTAGTACCTACCCTTGCACTTATTACATGTCCTATGTGCATGGATAGTTGACTAGCTCTTCCATTTTATTTTGCTATCATGCTGATAAACTGTCGGGTGACTAAAAGACATATGTATCCTGTTATTATGTATTATAAATGCCAATAGACATAACTAATGTTTGCCTAACATAACAGTAATGCTATGTAACTTGTAATATATATCTGCCTACAATACTGTACATTACACAGTTATTGGCACAATATCCCACAATGCAAATCATAATTGCACAGTGGGCCAACCTTCGACATGTTATTCTTAGTAATACACCCATACATATGGCTACTGTTACAATATATCAACATATACTATCCCCTGTTATAGCACATACTTGTTGGACTAGCCCTGCCACTGACAGTGGCTGGTGAGGAATATTTCTGTTCAAAGCCCTTATATAGCATCCCTTGTGGTGTATGCGGTGTTTGCCTTGTGACCTACAGCAGTACACACAAATACTACAAGCATTACTATGCTCAACAATACATCACTAAAAGATAACTGTTTCCACTATATGGATTGCGTACACTTTTAATACTATAGAAACGGTACTAAATACACAGACATACTGACTGTTCTACATACCTTATTAGTAACCCGAGGTGTTGTTAACTTTTGATTCAATCCTTTTCAGTTTGTGTTTCAGTCTTCTTTGTAACATTTTGCTGGTATATACGGATGGTTTGAATGTGTGATGACCCATCCTTTTCTAGTTAATTATTAGTAACATGTGGTATCCTGACCACCAATTGGTGTTCCAAAGTACTTAATTAGATGCACATCAGCTCTGCAGTTATTCCCTTAGCTGATACCATGGTAACAGTGGTGTATAACTGAGTACTCCTTTTGGGCGTTGTCCATTTGCCTTACATTCGAGTAAGACGGTCTGGATGTGTTGTTTCTGATGTATTACAACAGCTATATGGAGAAAGACTGAGTTATATTAGCTTCATGACTTTTGTGGATTTTGTGTAATGCCTAGACAAATTTGTTCTACATGTGAGTACAGCTGTTATATTTCAGAACATTGCTACTTATGCAGGGTTTGTTTGTACCTGATACTTCTGCAGATGTTTAAGTCTGGCAAGGATGTTTGGGCAGCTCAAGGCTGTATGGCTATGCATGAACTGTTATGTGGTTTACAGTGTGCTAACCAGACATCCTTGATTTGGTGTACAAGTGTAGCATACTGTGCTGTTACTCAGTAATTGCTAACACATCCCGGTGTGCACACGACCCTCTGAAACGGGATTAGTGCAAACAAACCCTGTAACATCAGCAGCTGTTCCACTGTATAAAAGCAACTATTTCACATAGGGCCATGTTAGTGTGTCTATAGCAAGGTATGTTAAGACTTCTAAAGATGTCGTACAGTGAGTGAATGATTTGTAATGTTATTACAGTTTGTATTGTAATTTGTTTTGCTTGAGTGTGGGGGTGATTTTGGTGGGTCTGCATAGCAGATGCAGGTGTGTAGGAACTGCTTTTATACATAATCGATATATGCATGAGGGTTCTTTCCCTATTTGAACAACTATCCTTTAGTGGACTAATACTATGGTAATTGCAGGCTGATTCATTAAGGCACTGCTATGTGGTTCCTGTATAGCATGCAGGTGATGTTAGTCCTTGAATCCCTTTGGAAGTACATCAGAATGTAATAAAGTGTTGCTACATGAAAGCTGTATATTTCTGTGATAGGTATTTGCAGTCATTGTAGTTGTGTTGGTGACTGACCCTCTTTGGCTAGGGTTGCCACATTTTCATATGGCCATAGAGGGACATTTTCGGGGCACACATGAGAATTTACAGGCTGACGCAAACCCACGGTCAGTACATGGGATAGAACTTTCCTTTCTTGCCTAAATATAAGCTTATTCTTGTAGCAGTTTAGTTGTTTATCCTGTTTCTTGTAACATGTAGGTATTTTATAGGTTCATAGGTTCATAGGTTCATACTAGGCTATCTGCCCGAGGGCATTTACAAGCCTAGCCCATAGTTTTGTGGCTTATGCCACCCCTTTAGTATGGGGAACTATACCCATTATTTTGCTGTGCCTCTGTTGAGCAGTGACACTGAGGTAATCCCTGGAGTATATCTGCGATCTCCCATCCATTGGTCAAGATTTCTCTTGAACAAGGCCAGCGAGGTGCTCTGCCTCACATATACCGGGATTTTATTCCACAGCATAGGGAGTCTTTGGGTGATGAATCTATCCCTCCAGCACATCCTATTAATAGCCGTGTCAAGGTTTAAGTCTCCCGCCCTTGTGGCTCTGACGGATCTAGATTTTTTGAGGTGAAGCATATTCATCAAATCTGGGTTTGACATGGCCTTGTATGTTAGGCAAAGGTCACCTCTGAGCAAGCGGTAAGCGACTGAATGGAGCTGGAGTTCTTTCAGTCGGGCAGCATAGGACAGATGTTTGAGACCCTTTATCCTTTTGGTGAGGAACTTTTGTGGCCTCTCCAGCTGCTGCAAGTGTCAGGTCAGATACATTCCGAATGGGGCATTGTACTCAATCATTGGTCTGATGAGTGATGAGTATAGGGAGACTATGACCTCCCTTGATCTAGATGAGAATCCCTTCATGATAAGGTGGGCAATGTAGAAGGTCTTCCTAACTACTTTAGCTACATGGGTGTCGAATGACAGACTACTATCAACCTGGGTCCCCAGGTCCCTGATAACTTCTTCTGTGCTCAGTGGATTGCCACCTATTTGGTAGCTAGGGGTAACCTTGTTTTTCCAGAAGGGTATGACTATGCATTTTTTGGCATTTAACTTTAGGCCATGGCTCTGGCACCAGTTATCCGTTTCTGTGAGACCCTTCTGAAGGATATCTGTGTCAGATGTGTTTTCTACTATGGCGCCAGTTTGCAGTCATCTGCAAACTTTGTCAGCCATAACCCTCCTGTGTTTGCTTGTACTGAAAAGTAGATGCCAAACAAGAGTGGGCCCAGGACTGAGCCCTGTGGTACACCACTTGTGACAGGCTTTGAGTCTGACATGGCGCCAGCAACTCTGACCCTGTGGGTTCTGTCACTCAGCCAGTTTGCAACCCATCTTGTGATGTATGGGTTAACATTTAAGCTGATGAGTTTTTCAATGATACCCGAGTGGGGTATTGTATCGAAGGCCTTCACCAGATCGAGGTAGGCTGTATGGACTGCCTTTCCCTCATCAATGGCTTTGGTGACTGTTTTGAAAAAGTCAACCAAGTTTAGAAGGCATGATCTGCCTTTGACAAAGCCAAACTGGGATGGATCCAAAGTCTGCAAATTCCCTATGTCTTTATTTATGAGGTCCATTATGATCCTCTCCATGGCTTTGCAGATAAGGCTTGTCAAGCTAATGGGCCGGTAATTTCCAGGGTCGGTGGAGGCACCACCTTTGTGAAGTGGGACCACAGTTGCAGTGCACCACTCCCTGGGTATGTATCCAGAGGTAAGACTATGATTAAACAGCTGTCCTAGCTGTGGGTTTAATTCCTCGTTGAGTTTGTGGAGCACACAGCTGGGGACACCATCAGGTCCCATGGATGCTGCGTTTTTTGCTTTGGAGAGAGCAGTTCTCACTTGGGCGTTGGAGATGTTTGGGGGGCTGCAATCACTTGGTATAGATATCTCTCCTTTTGGGGGGGAGGGGGGGGATACAGAAAGAACTATTGTATGCAACTACTACATTACATATGGGATATAATTATGTCCTACAATCCCAGGACATTTGCCACGTTTAATATATTTGGTCAGGACACAACTGCCCAAAGAGGAATTGTCCCTCGCAAAGTGGGACAAGTGGTAACACTATCATTGGCTCATGTCCATAGCACATATTTGTAATAGTGTATAGGCATATACTCTCCATATCCTTTGTTCATAAAGGCTGGTCATGGTGGAATGTGTGATTGCTATGGTACATGTTAAACACATATATGAACACTTCAACCGCTGTATACTGGATACCTACAGAATCCCGAAACCACATAGTACCGGGACCAGAGTCTCATACCCCACATTACCGACAGCGACAGTAATTCGCAAAAGTAACACAAACATAGTACACACACACGCACACACAGACACACTGCTACCCACCACATCCAAACAAACCATCCTACACTACGTGTGAGCAGGTGCGCAAGCCCCACTACACCCCCATGTAGGTGTCTGCACCCCCCACAATCCCCTACTTTAATATTCTACCTCCTAGATCACGCAAACAGATGCACAAAGCTAACCCACACCCACACATTACAGTCCCCCAAGAAGACACACCACACCCAGAGCACACACTTACACACACTACAGCCCTAAGAAACACACTTACACACAGTAACCTACCTGAACCGCAACACCAGCAGCACTGACTAACTGTCCCTTAACATCATGATTTTACACCTCGCGCATCTTGTGTTTCAGTACTGTGTTCTTTCAGAGCTTAAGCCTCGGATTACACGCGTCGGTATGTAATGCAGTCGGTATGTACCTCCATGGTTATGTAGATCTATCTATCTACATATATATATATATATATATATGTATATCCTCATATATTGACATATCTCTCTCTCTCTCTCTCTCTCTCCCTCTCTCTCTCTCTCTCTATATATATATATATATATATATATATATATATATATATATATGATGTGTGTATATATATATATATATATATATATATATATATATATATATATATATATATATATATATATATAAAACATACACCTTTCATTGGGTACATGCCGGTTTGTCCTATTTCAACACATTCCTACCTTTTGTGTTTTATCCTGTTAATATATGTGACTGCCATTGGTACATCTCAGGTAGCTTAGTGGTATGTTATTGTGAAGATTGTGTACATGGTTGCGTGTTCTAATCCTGGCAGTGATATCTTACCTCTCAGACCAGACACTGTTAGTGCAAGGGTGATTAACGCACATTTCAGTGGTTGTGTGTTCCACGTGTTTATTATTCTGTGGAGAACTACCTATATATGCAAACTGTGTTTAAGGTATACTATGTAACAAGTAAACATCTGAGAAAATTCCTGTCAGGGATACTCCCCATTATTTGGAACTACATCCCTGATTACATTATACAAAACCGCTCACTAACACTCCAGGGAATCCGTGCAGAGTGGGTGGGGAACAGTGGATACACCCCAGGGATCCCACAATTGGCTCTGCTCTACAGAGGAACAGTTAGTTAATCAATGGGGTGGCAACAGCAGACACCTTTTGCCTATGCTTATGAGTGGCCTTGGCAGTTGGGCATGTACCTACCTATGTATCTATGAACCTCTACATACAGTATGGACACATGCTGATAGCTTAATGTACTGTTTAGGTATTGACTTACCTTGTGCCAATGGCTGTTGTGTGTACAATAGTTGAGGGCTACCTATGTAGGATGCACACAGTAGACCACCTATACATGACAATTTACAGGTGGTTGTGTGTGTGCCATCCATGTTTGCTGTGTGTGCAGGTGGAGAAGGGTGTCAGTCCATGAGTGCCTACACTGTCAGTGTGTGTGCTATACGTTCCCTCTTTGCCAAGGCATGGGCATACTGGGCACGCCTCTGTCTACCTACTGGGGTTAGCACAGGGTGTTTGTGGTCTGAGTCCCTCTGTGCCAGTGGGTCCCTTGGTAATGGTGGTAGACTGTGAGGGCCTTCATCATTCTGTCCCTGCTGCAGCTGTTTCCACAGGATCATATTGTGTAGCATGGCACATACTATGAAGATGTGAGCACACGTGCCTGGAGAGTACTGCAAGGCTCCACCAAATATGTCTAAGCAATGAAACCATGATTTCAGCATCCCAAACACGCACTCTATGATGATTCTGGTTTCTGCATGTGCCTCATTATGGTGTTCTTGCGTGGCTGTGTGTGCATTTCTGATGGGAGTCATCATCCACGGTTCCAGTGCATAGCCAGCATCCCCAACCAGGTGGCCATATGGGATGACCCCCTGGCAAATATCTGATACAGCTGTGAGGCCTGCCAGATGTGGGAGTCGTGATAACTTCCAGGGCTGCCAGCACACACATCCAAGATAATGCCCTGGGCATTGCACATGACCTGGCAGTTGATGGAAGGGAATCCCTTGTGGTTTATGTAGTGCCTACCCTGCTCACCGGGTGGTGATTTGTTGTGTATGTGCATGCAGTCTATTGCACCCCATACCTTCGGGTTGTCTGCCATATGGTGGAAGAGATGCATATTGCTGGCCAACTCCTTCTGCATTCGGGGGAAGTATATGTACTCATTGGCATGTGCTAACATGGCATCCAGGAACTGGTGGAGTACCCTGGATGCTGATGCCTGTGAGATCCCCATGATATCCCCAGTTGGCCTTTGGAAGGTACCTGTGGCTAGTATTCTCAAGCTTACACATACCTTCATGTCCACTGGGATGGGTTCCCCTCTGTTATTTCTGGCTCTGAGGCATGGCCAACACAGCTGAACAAGTTGCTGTATGATGTCCCTGTCCACCCTGTAATGCTCTACTATCTCCAGATCATGTAGCCCCTGGTAGGTTACCCTGGGTCTGAACACTCTTCTCCTCCTCCGGTGCCTGAGATGGTTGTCAGCATCATCCTCCACACCACAGTCAGTCTCCAACACATGCTGGTAAATCAAAGCTATGGCGGCCCCTAACATGTATATATTAAAAGTTCCCCGTCTGTATACACCAATAATGCAGAGTGTCTGGGAATACACAAGTGTGTGTGGGGGGGCTTTCACACCATATACTATTGTGCAATGGATGATGCTGGTGTAATTGGGTGTGTTTGTGCTATTCCAGCTGCAGGGTATCTTAATTATTGGTTTTACAGCAGGTACTGCTATTGTGGGGCCATTGGTGTTGACTTACGCGTGGCTGCCGTGATTCATCTATTGCCCTTTTCTTCAGTTTTCAACCCAATTCTCCTCCCATTGTCAGGCATGCATCCAGCTGCCAGCTTTCTTGTTTTGTACTTTCACAACCCAGGATTGTGTTGGGAAATGTGTTATGTAGCTGATCTACTGCAAGTTTGCTTTGTTCTACTGTGACAGTCCTCTTTTCTTTGCTGTACGGCACCTCCCCTTTCCTGTTCTGCAGGTAGCTGCTATCAACCTTGTTAGCTGTTGTCTATGGCCCACTGTGAGTTCCTATGTGTTAATTACTCATTTGTACTCCAATTACCATGCTGCAGCATTTCCTTATTGTCTTCCCGTATCCTTCCTGTTTCAGCTGTGGTGTACGCCACGCACAGCCGTTTACTGGGTTCTGAGCAAGTTTTCATCCACGTTCACATGAACATTCAGTTACCTTGTGTGTTCTCAGCTAAGCAAAGCTATGGCTACTTCCACACCCCTATCCTGTGGCTTTGCTTAGCAATAGGCAACCCAGATTAGCAATGATCCAATGTGCTTGCAGCTATGGTGGCGCATCCCTCTCTTGATGTCATGTTAACCTCCAGACCACTCCTCGGTGTTGTACTGTTACACCTTGTGGTACATTCTTATGCCAGCAGGGTGTTTCCGATTTAGTATTACTTGACTCATTTGCATGGCATTGACTATTAATTCCTAGTTACTGCACAGAACACTGTCACTGACCCTTAGCAACCCTGGCGCCATGGTTGTGGTGTAGCATGCGTGCCATTGACTATTATGGGGATATCATGAATTGTGTTACATTGCAGTTTTATGACATCTAAATATATTTTCCTTGTGATTCCGTTTGCGCACAGATGCACTGCGGTTTTACTTTGCGCTAGTGTGGCCATGACATTAAATGTTATTTTTTATATGTTGTGCATGTTTTTTATGCCATTGGCTATATATTTAGCCATTGGCATATATTAACATTATAATACGTAAGTTTGGTCTGCTTTCATGGCACCGATTTTATGTTCGACAAAATGTAAACCTTTTTTTGGTTTACATTTCCTCATGCTTACTCTATGCCTGCACCACTTCATGAATCGCTATATACCTTCATTTGCATGCTACACTGCTGCACATGGGGTAATTAGCATACATGCACCGGGAGCTGCGCAGCTCTGGCGTACGCTGGTAGTGCACGTGGAAACAGCTCGTACTCGAATCCCTCAGCGGCCATATTTGGTGTTAGATCACCGACACTACGCCTGTACCTGGCACAAGCTTCATAAATCCCGGGGTCTGTCCATCACAGTTGAATGTGCTATATAGGTATTTTTATGTATCTCTTGTCTGATTTCTGTCTCTAATTCTCCTGTGGTTTTACATTATGACCTTTTAATTGCAACGGTCTTATACAGGATTTCCTAGACAGTTGTATTATGTAGTACAGTGTGGGTGACAGTGATGAGTGATACCTTTTTATTCTGAGCAACTGCAACACTAACAATGCCATGCAATACCATAGTAGACAGTACCAGTACAGGATATCAATATTTTATTTATAGGCACAGTGTTTGTATCTGACAGACCTGTGGGAGCAAAGTTTGTTAGCACTACCTGCATGTTGCCACACAAATTACCAGTTTCCACATTAGTATTATGCACATATGTCTCACTCTGTTACTGTAAACATTCTGGTCACAGCTTGAAAACATGGGGGTGGAGATGGGACATACCTGGCTACTTACTCACATAACATTTTGGGGGGGTTGCTAGAGTGACAGGTTTGTTGTTATAGACGTCTGACAATCAGTTGTATGTCTTGTTTGCTGCTTAAACATCTGGGATCATCCCACTGGTTTGCCATGGGGACAGGGTGACAAGCAGCAGCTATGGGCCGATTTACTGGACATTCTGAACATTTCTGTACACTTGTGGGATATGATTCTGCATACAGCCTACTACCACTCCCAGGATTTGAACCGTGGCTGTGTGTGCAAAAACCACAACAGGTCATGTCACAGTTGAGTGTGCTGTTTGGATTTTGTTGTTTGTCTTTTCAGTGTTTTCTGTCTAAGTCTCTCTAAGTTGTACTATATGACCTATTGGGATTACAACAGTGATATACAGACATTCCTACACAATTTACTTATGTAGCACAGTGGGGCAACAGTTCTTACTGCAACAGTACTATTAAGTGATTGCAACTCTACTTTACCATATGATACCAGAGTGAACACATGCAGTCCAGCAGTTAGACCTTACTTGTCAGGCTATTATGCTTTTATTTACATGCAACTTATATGAGACTCTTTCTGCCCTATTCTCTGATGTATGCAGTGCATGCCTTAAACAATACAGGTCTTATACAGGCAAGTAACTTACTACTACATTTAGATTTATTTCCTATGACAGGGCATGCAAGAGTATTACTAACCTGCCTCGCATCACAACTGCTCCAGTCTACATCCATGGGCCTCCTGGTTCATAGCCTACTCACTTGCTGTTGCGAAAGACAAAAGAGGAATATTTAGCCATACCTATCCATAATATACATGAGCTGGCAATTATTAAACAGGTAGTGGACTGATAGATACACATGGCTGGGACTTCCCTTGTCCTCCTAGCCTCTTGGATCCACTGATCCAAGAGATCCACCTTTCACCGCTTCAAGTCAGCATAGTGATGCCTGACCTGCTCACCAGTTCGAGGTATGCCAGTGGCACTGGTGAGGTCATGGGCGAGATGGTCCCAGGCTTCTGCTTTGTATTGGGAGCCCTGGTACTGGCCCTGCAGCAGTCTCATGTCATGGTCTTTCACAAGGAGTCCTGCCATGACTCTGAACTCCTTGATGCCCCAGCACTGCGCCCAACAGTGCACACCCTGTCCCATTCCAGACATAGTGCCTACAAGAGGAAGCTACAACCAGTTATGAGATGTTTTCCCACATGTTGGGTTTAAATAGGGCCAGTATTCCACACTTTGCCATGATTGGACAGTTTTGAAAGGGTAAGCTATGGGCAAACCTGCTTACCTAAAGTTGGCTTTGCTTAAAGAGGTATACCAATGGGCAGATCGAGCTAGCTGGCCTACACATTGCTTACACCTACTAAGCTGGGCAGTGCAATGCTTAGAGTTGCTTAATATTTAAGTTGTATTATATCTGCATTGTGGCATTGATTTATTATTCATTACATGTTATATATGTGTTTGGTATTCATGATTCATGTGTACGTACACTGTTTGGGGTCCTTGTGTTTATTAGGGGATTTCAACACTTTATAACATTGACACCTCACATCTGGTCTTAATGCAGTACTCCAGTTCACATATTTATGCCCTATAGTTGGTTATACAATATAAAACTGTATATAGATTTCTTTCACATGTTCAGTTTGTATTTCCTATGGTGAGGATCTATTTGGTGATACCTCAGTTTTATGTACTGCTGTGATGGCTAAGTGGTTAACTACTGTGATTATAGTGTACAGGGTCCTCGGTTCAAGACCTGCAAAGGCTGTTTATTTTGTTTCTGGCCAGAACAGCGGCTGATGCATACAGAGTGCTAAAGGCACTTTTAAGCAATTGCAAGTGGGTTTGCTTGAAGGTAAGCAATGCTAATCTCTGGTTAAACATGCTTACAGAGAGTTAGCTTCAATATTGCTTAACCTATGTGTGCATTGCTTACCCCGTGCAAATGGGCTTAAACCCTCTTAGTACTGCTTAAATATGCTTACTCCCACTTACTACTGCATAACTATGCTTACTCTTGCTTACTAGTGCTTACACCCGCTTACCACCACACTAATTTAGACAGTGATGTCTAATTCTTGGGCAGGTGGTGGATTTGGCACATGTATGGATTTATCATTCATTACACATTTCACCTTCCATTTGTATCCCTGATTCCTGTGTACATATACTGTATGGGGCACTTGTGATTATCTGTGGACTTTGCAACATTATGTCAATGACACCACACATCTGCATTTAATGTAGTACTCCAGTTCACAAATATATGCTATATCGTAGGTTATGTAAAAAAATAAATTGATCATGCAGTGATTTTACATGGAAAATGGATCGTACTGGAGTGGGACTCGAACCAGGATGACTGCTCATAAGGCAAATACTCTGCCCACTACACTATTGCTGTACTGCTTCATTTGCATATATCTTGCTTTTTATCCTCTTGTGCCATTTAAGCTGCATTAACCATAGCTAAGGGATGGACAAACCTGCGCACTTATGGTTAAATTTGATCTGTTTCATAAAAAAAAAATCTTCATATTTAAATGTTGTAACTATTGCTCTTGTACACTTCGGGGTGTTGCTGGAGTTATGCAAACACCTATGAGTGGTCCCATTCATTCTTACCCCTACACTGCTGTTCTTGATTTCAGGGGCGTGTATATTCTGAGAGCTCTGCTCTTGGACACCCCCTGCACTCATACATGCTCCATGTCCATTTAGGAGCTCAGGCAGCGTGCCTTCATTGATTTGCATGGCGCGCTGCCATCCTGCTCCTAAATGGCTGCTTCCATGCAGGACCAAGCTAGTCCTGCACAGAAGGATAGTGAATCTGGGGGCCTATCTCATGCTTCACAAAATGAGTCAGCTTCTCTCAGAATGGTTTCATACTTAAATAAAATTAATTCTTGTTTACAATCTTCAGAAATCAGTGTAAATGATACAGCTATAATTCAAAATAAAGTTAAATCATAGTACAATTTCAAATACAAATGTTTAGAATGTAATAAATTCTAGTTTTCGTGTAATTCAATGTACACAGTTAAGTCACAGTGTGGTAAATACAGACATAAACACAGACATTGTATGTAACATGCAGATTTCCAGATCAAACAGAAGAAAAACTTTGCGATGTCTAAAGTTCATGTTATTTCAAATACAGATGTTCAGAATGTGATACATTCTAGTTTACATGTAAGTCAAAGTAAAGAGTTAAGTAGCAGTATTGTAAATACAGATGTAAACACAGTCAGTGTACGTAACATGCAAATTTCCAGACTAAATAGATAGAAAATATTTGCTATGTCTCAAGGTCACACTATTTCAAATACAGAAGATCAGAATGTAATAAATTCTAGTTTCTTGTTTTCAGAAGCCAGTGCAAATATTACAATGAAGGTGGGGGGATAAGAGGGATTAGAGTGCAGATTTTGATCAGTCTGACACAGTAAACACCAGCATAACTGATATACACATTTCAAAGCAAAATAAAGAAGAAACACATACCTTAGCTCAAGTCAGTGTTGTTGCTAGTTCCATAAAAATGTATTTTCAAATTATTTATAAAGGAAGTGGCAGTCCAGCACCAAACCAGATTATTTATCTGTCATTGTTTAAGGTTGAAATAAATGGCAATACTTCCTTGTTTACAGAAAACAAATTATGGAAGAATGTACTGATTAATACAGACAAATTAATTTTACTTATGAATGACACAGATGCAGTTTTGTCAGGATTTAGAGGATCAAAGATTACAGCAATTAACAGTTCAATCTGTAACAGCTCTGTACTGAGTATGGACATGTCTTCAGAGTTATATGTTGTTTTATTCTTCAGTACCAATATTTTATGGAAAAATAAAAATGTACAGTAGTGCACACAGATGACATTTGTAAAAATTTGCATGGAGTAGGTTGTGCAAATGTACAGAATTTGAAGAATTGGTTATGAAACGAACATGCAGATTTATGAGTTAAAAATAAAATAAATTCCCATTTAGCTGGCACAGCTGAGCTGCTCAGTCAGAAAGACCTATTTGGAGTGGTCAGTAAGAAAAAAATTAATGGTACACATTTATCATTCTGGAAGCACATTTTGTGTTGGGTATACCAGAACTAATGGTCAAGTTAATTCACAGAATAAAGGGTTTACAGTTACAGATTTGACAAATTATTTTTGAATTATTATTTTGTTAAGCAGACATTGTTAAGACCTTTGTATTATGGCAACAAAGTGTTGCAATCCATAAATAATATCCGGATGCAGACAAAGGCAAAACACATTCACGGGTATTAAATGATGTTTTCTAGTTTACAGAATGTAAAATCTAAAGTCACTGCTACATTTTAGAAATGACAGTACTGTCAAGAGTTCCGATCACATGCAAGAAAATAGTGCATCATAAATATTATGTGTCATTAAAGCCACAGGTTCAACTTCTGTGTTATACTTGCATAAAGGGCCGACAAATAAAGTTCCAGAATTAGATCAGTTCAACTCTAGTAATAAATGTATATACTATATAAAGAAACTTCACATAATTGGATATAGGACAGACAAGTAAACTTTCAGAGTCAAATAGTTCAACTGTAGTAATAAATGTGTATTTGTAAATGGTTCAAGACTGTATATATTTCATGCCGAAACTGCAGTTTACCAAGCACACCATATCAAATTACAGGCCAGCTCAGCAAGCTGAATTAAAGACAGTACTGTATGCCATAAAACAACATGGTAAAAATCAGTTTAATATTCTTTGTGACAATTTATGCAGTTGCAGTTCTTATTATTTATCCAAGTAAATTGTAGGCAGTAATGATAAATCCTTGCAGCATTTAGTAGTACTGAAAATAAATGAAATGACGTCACCTAAAGAAATGGCTATGTTAAGACAGCGGTATGAGATTTACACATAAAAGTCTACATTACAACATGAGGGTCACAGTTAAGATTAATTTTATAGAGGTGCAGAAATGCAAAAACTGTTGAAATATTAACATAATATTAGATTACTAATTTAGTTTCATTTCAGATTATGACAGGGAAAAAAAACAATGCCTCTGAGGTTTCCGTTTGATATACTAATAAAGTTGCCAGCCTTTCCATTTCACCATAGTACATTATCAATTCAGTTACAGACTTGCAAGAATGTATTTATTAGTAACATTAGTGTAGTTCACTATATTACATTATCAGTTTGCTTACAGACTTAAAAGAATTTATGTTTATTTCATACAGAAAAATATAAATAAAGACAAGGCAGCAAGCAATGTATTTATTAGTAACATTGGTTTAGTTCATTATAGTAAATACAGTCTTACAATAATTTATTAAGCAACATATGTTCATTTCATGTAGAAAAATGTAAGTAAAGTCAGGGTGACAAGCAATGCTATCAATTTATAATAGTTAAGGCTGCAAATGTTATTTTAAGGACCTGATACTGTTTTTTTTTTTTTTTTTTTTTTGTGCTTTGTAGACATTTTCAGGGTGAGTTTTCAGTTTGATTTTAAATACAGTCAAGGACATCAGTCACCCAACCTTGTGCAATAGTTGGAAGAGGGGAGGTTTGGAAGGCCTAAGCAAGAAAGGGACACAGAAAATGGTAAGGGTACTCAGACACTAAGACAGCCTCCAATACCTCAGCAGTGATGGGAACAATGCAGAGTAAGGACAAAACTTGGCAGGAGCTGTGGTGTACAAGTTGACTATCCACAGAAAATGTTTTTTTTTTTTCAAATGGGTTTCAGTTACTTAAATTCTTTAAAGTCAAAATGTGTAAGTTAAAGCAAGTATAGGTTCTTAGGTTGGTACTAGGTTATCGACCCTAGGGCCTATACAAGCCTAGCCATAACAATTCCCTGGCTATTTCTTCCCACACTATTTACTTCCCTGGACCCCTTTCTAGCAGGGTGACTGACGTGATCCCTGGGGTGAATTTTCTTTCTCCCATCCAATCGTCAAGGTTCCTTTTGAAGAGGGCAAAAGCACTCTGCTTGACATGTATGCAAATGTTCTCATGTTTTCGGACAGTTGTGTAACAGTACTAGTTTTCAGTTAATGTTTTTATCTATGTTTAGACAATACTGACAGAAAAAAGGTACTAATAGTTTAGTTTCCAGAGCATAACATTAACAGATTTCAGTTATGTGTTTATCTGTGTTCAGGTCACACTGACAAAAAATATTCCTTTAGTATTAGTTTAGTTAGTTTCCAGAATATGCACAGCTATTTTAAATGTTCAGTATAAATATGTATCATGCTAATGTAAATTTCAGTCAAGGTTCAAAATATGATATTCATACTCAGTTATAATATGCAATTACATCACACTTCATATGATTCAGTCATTAGTTTTAAGGGCAAAGTGACAGAATTATTTGTAACTAGCAGTACTACATCACACACCATATTATACAGTTAGTTTTAAAGGTAAAGTGACTGAATTATTTGTAAGAGGCTTATTAACATATGTTATCCAAATAATAAGAAGTAATAGTTATTCAATATATTCAAGGCATAACAGGGCACACTAAATTTGTTAATTAATTTACAGATCACATTGCACATTAGACAAACAGTTAAAGACACTGAGAGTAATACAAAGGTATAGATCTGAAATACAGAAAGTTTAGGTTTTCGTAAACTATTATAGCACATAAATATTTACTATATTTATATATGAAAATGTACAGATACAAGTTAATATATTATATGGTAATTATGCTTCAAGACCAGTTATAAAGCTATCCCTATAGTGGAGATTCCAGTTAGTCTTCAGAAACTAGACATCATGCTTGATAGGTTATATAATGAAAAAGGAAATGGACTAGACAGTACAGTGGTTTGAGGATTTGAATACATGAACAACAGGGAAACGTTTCATTTGCTATAATAGAGAGACATCATGGTACAATAAGGTACCAGTTCAGAAGGTAGAAAACATAGGCAATAGTCAGAATAGGCAAGGTTAACAACGGTTCGTACTCTGTCTACCTTGACTGAAGACTCACAATGAAAAGTTGAAAATGTATATGGCATTTTTTTCATGCTGTTTCTGGAACAGCATGGTTGAAAAAAATACCTGGCCTAATCAGTTTTAGAAACCACAGAATTAAAAGGCACTGATTTTCAGAATAATGGGCAGGTCTTAAATACATCACACATATGTCACAACTTAGACTTAAAGACTCTAAAGACTACGGATCTAGGTAATGGAGTATTTGCTGGAGCAGGTATATTTCCTGCATATGGAGTTGTTAAAACTATTTGGAAATTACATAACTTAGCTAAGTTGCTGGAGGTATTAGTTAATAGTACCCTAAAGACCATAAAGGACATTACTATAGGAATGAGTTGGCATAATGCCCTTATATTCAAACCAGATTACAGTAGTTAGTAATACTGATATGAGGACACTACAAAAGAAGGTCCCTGTAAAACTTTTGTTATCGACCTCAGAGGGAGTTGTTAGACTGAGGGTTTCCACTTAAAAGTAGTTGTTAGGCATAAGGTACAATAAATAGTAGAAGAGACTTGAAAATATACAGCCAAACTTGTGTTTCATTTATGCATACAGTTTCAAGAAAAGACAGTTCAGTGGAAGGGAAAAGATAATGTGGAGAAATAACGGTTCTCAAGAGAAAGCTACAGAATGTTCCTTTCTCAAGGGAAAGATGTGTGTACTTGCAATGGAATTCTAGATAAAGAATAAACAGTTAGGCACTGTCAGACATCTGCTAGATGAGACCTGAAAATAAGGCTAAAGAGGTGTGTAGAACATTACAAGGATCTTGGTATTATTAAGAAATACTTCAAACATGGAGGTGAGTCAGTTAAGTTTAGTTTTTGGATTGATATGCAAAAGGTCTTTGCAGTACAGACACTTGAGCCTGAGTACCCGAGTTAAGTCAGATACCAGTCTTAATGATTCTATTCAGGAGGAAAAGACTACTTCAATGTATACAGGAAAATCAGAATATATGCACAGAACCTTTGGATATAATTTTCAGCACTGTTCCTGTTATCTAGCATTCCCACACTATTATGTTGTTGTTATATTGTTGATATCTATCTTCACTGTACATAATAAAGCATTATTAACTAATCTACAGTTTGCAGGCATTATTTTGAAAGGTACAAGAAGACTTGGCCCATAAAGGAGAGATTGGCACCTGTTCAGCACACGTTTGGGTAATTAACAGATAAAGACCTTCATTCTAGTCTCACTTCAGTTATTTCCAGTATCATCCAGTATGCCAGTTCTTATATTACCTATAATAAGTATTAAAAATAAATAAATAAATACATAAATACATAAATAAAATAAGTCAGAGAAACACAATGACAACATGTAAAAGTAGGTGAGGGGTCATAAGCAGCAGGTGGAAGGAAACATAAGATAGGGAATGAGAGATGAAAAGGGGATGGAGTTTGTAGATAATAGGGAGATTCAGCCTTTCCCCCTCCCTGATGTGAAGAAGTGGATGGTGGGGAATAGTCTCAGTGATAAGTATAAGCTACTAAGGATTATAGTTTTGTGTTTTTTATATGATTATGAATTTGCAGCGGTTTGTCATGGATGGGAAGAAATCATACCTTAAGCTGAGGAGTTTTTTCAGCAGGTTGGATATTAACCACAAGTGGCAGAAGAGATTGTTCCAGTGGTCCCAGTGAGGGACAGGTGTAAGAAAAAGATTGTGATCAACCATTTTCCTATGGCCACTTCCAGGAAGTGAGGAAGGAAGAGTAAGGAAAAGACATTGGAGCTGATGCCGCATTGTTGGCAGATCCCCAGCTGCTTCTAGCTAATGATGTTTCTTCTGATGTACTTGAGAAGAGGGGTAGTTCAAAAACAAATGTCAGATAAATTGTTATTAGGATGCTTAGTATTCAGGACAGAGAATTGCAAGAATTGTTGTGTACTTCAGACAAGGAGCTGAATTCTGGATTTTAGTGTAGCTTGAAGGAGGAACAAGCTAGGGAAGACCTCAGGGTCATTTTGGGGAATAGGATTTCCACCTCCTGCTGGCTATGCAGTGTGGACTTCAAGGACTAGGGACAGCTAGTCAGAAGGTGATGGATGAAGGTTTGTAAGGGGTGCAGGGTTTTTTGAATGGGGGCATGGGCATTTTCATTACTCCACATACCCCTATAGTGATGAATGACAAACTTTGAGAGGAGACTTTATAGAAGAATTTTATTATACAGTTGCTGATTGGGTTCAGAGAATTGTGGAGGCTGAGGTTGTAAGGAAGAAGGACTTGGTAGCCAGTCTGGTTGCTCTGGGCAAAAGGGGTGCATGTAGGTTTAAGGCCAGAGCTTGGGACAACTGGGTCTTAGGTTTCCTTCATTTGATTGCAGTTACTTTAGGCTTTATTTGGTGGCAATTACTTTAAAAAGTGAGCCACAGCAGGGTTTGTCTTTGGTGGATATTTTCTGACAATTAGGGAAGTGTTTGAGGTGAGGGAATGCCTGCTTAAGTCATGATCATGGCTTCCAGAAGGTAAGGCCAGTTGATAAGTCATGGCGGTGGGAATGCAGGCATGCCACCCACTGGCTGGGGACAATGTTGGATAGGGTAGGATGGCAGCCTAAGTTTATAGCTGATGGGGTGGAAGGCAAGAGCAGGCTATACATAAAGGTCTGCATGGCCAGTTTGTAGATTTGCCCACATTTACTCTTATTGTAGTGACTTTCATGTAGGAGTAAGGTGATGGCATAGAGAGGGCAGCAGTACTCTGTTACAGGACAGTAGCATGCGGGGGGGGGGGGGCAGGAACATTTTAAACATTAAAGGCAGTTGTGTTGGTCAGGGAATAAGAAGGGTCCCACCTATCACAAGGTAGGCAGTTGACTGCCTTCTGTATTCCTTTATTACTACTAAAGTCTTAATATTCCTCCTGAAGGATTACACTGACAAGGAGGTGATCCTGGAGCACCTGCAAGGTGTTACATTAGATTTTCCAAATTTGTCAGGTCTGGGATTGTAGATGGTTGTGTAATTAGTTCCTTCTCAAAACTCTGCACCCTGATGTCAGTCAGGGTAAAGAGGGAATTGTGCAAACTTTGGTGGACAAGGAAGTGGACAAGGTAGGTGTTGGTAGTATACTGAGCATATAAAGTTTCATGAACTAATAACCTTTTATTATTTTTCTCAACATGGATAGAAAAAATTACCTCTCAAGCTTTGATCTTGATGTGAATTTCTTGGCATCCATATTTTGAAGACATAATAACCTGGTTAAGATTGTAGCTCCATCATAATTCTCTGTATTAAATATTATTTGTCATTTACTGGCCTAGTTAGCATTGCTTAAAAAATATGGAAGGTGAATCCAGAATATTTTATTTATGTGTTACCCTGTAAACAGGAAGTGAGGGTGCGAGTGGCCTATGCACAGAAAACAGCCCTGAGCCTAATGTATACTTAAACCACTCACACAGGAGCATTTTTTCAGGGAAAGTGTTTTCAGTACAGAGGCCAGATGCTTAGCCAGAGGAGTGGAAGGAATACATTACCTCCATGGATCTGCTGCCCTTAGGCTGCTACTTTAGTCTGGAAAAAGGAATTGTATAATGGATGTTCTTTTATTCTGAAAATGTAGCTGTAGTCCAAGTCTTGGCAAAGAGATCAACTAAATCAGATTTAGTGCAGGGTGTATTGAGGAAATTTGTATTGCACTTGCCTTATAGTTAACCTGCCTTTTTCAGATAAGGGTATTCTAGGCTATTCTAATTTCTTTTACTGACAGGCTGTCCAGTATTCAGTTCCACATGATTCAAGAGCTATTTCCAGGTGCAGATGAGATCTGTGGCCATCCCAGAGAAGGTGTGATTAGCCATAAACGTATAGTAGGGTGGTTAGTGCAGGAATCTTGAGTTGTCAACTTGGGAAGCTTGTAGAGTAAGGTTGTCTGCTTTTATGGCTTTTATAGAGAATTTGCACAGTTTTGTAGAGAAGTGGTCTGTGCAGCTCATAGCTAGATATTTAATTTTCAGGTAGGAATTGGTTGAAACAGTAAGACCCATTAAAGTGTATTTGGAAGTGCTGAGTAAAGCAGTTACATTTTCGGGTATTGGGGATTTTACTAAACATAGGTATATTTTGAGGATTTTGAAAGAGTGGGATAGAGGGAAAGAGTTAGGAGACTGTTGATAGATGTTAGGCTTCCATTAAAGAGCCTTATATTGAGACTATTCTTGGTTTTTGTTTTCATATAATGGGTAGTTATTATAGGTATCTGTTGTGTTCATAAATATGTGTTGTGGTTATCTTCACTTAATATTTTGTATGCAGGTACTTTTTAGTTAGTAAGATGCTGGGTAACCTTCGACTGAGTTAAGTTTGTATCACTGAGCAAAAACAAAAAAAATTGTGATTTGGTTAAGTACATCTAAAGTAGATCAAGTCAGTAGAGGTCAACAGGTGGTGCTGAGTATGAATATGGATATAAAGTATGCCCAACTGAATTAATGTTAGCATGGCAGGAGGGAGGTAGGCATAAGGGGAAGGGAGGTTGACATAATGGTTAAGGTGTTTACCTTACAGACACAAGGTGCAGGGTTTGATTCTCATATGGGGTAGTTGTCTAGGCTTAAAACAGCTCACAAGGGCAGTTTGCCTAGTACTAATCTATAGACAGGAAAATGGTAGCAGACAACAGATGGAGATGGTATTTATGTGGCATGATGGTAGGACAGTGAAAGTTGAAAATTTTGTCAATTTGATTCGGAGACCTTTAAAGAGTCAGGGTATTGATGGGCATAGATATTCTATGCATTCTTTTAAGATAGGTTGGGTCTCTGATCTAGCTCTGAAAGGAAAGGCAATTGAGATTATAAGGCAGGTTGTCAGATGGGTGTCTAATGCCTCTTAGTCATATATTAAATAAAAAAATGTGTATTTTTTGGGGAATTGTTGCAGAATTAGTACATTCACAGTTGTTTTCTTTTGCAGGTAGAAAGAAAGTTGTTATAGTTGACATTTGCTTATTTTCTGGGCTCCTAAATGAGTGCTGATGAGGCCTCAGAAATTATTCTTTAGTCTTGATCCAGCAGTCTTGGTCATTAGTTGATAAGGGTGCAGAGGTATGTGCTGGAATTAATTAGTGGCTATGCTAGATGATGTACAGCCAGTGTTTGGAATTTCTCAGTTTTTGTTTATACATGACTTGGGTGGAGTACTGAAGCATAGGCTCCTGTCTTGGATTAGATGAGCTCTTATGTGGATTAAGCAGAAGTTTACAGGAGTAGTTTTCAATAATTCCCTTCTTATTCCATGATTGGTTTGGAGGTTTGGCAACAGTTTGCACCTTTGTTAGGTTTCTTGGTTCTTGAGCAGCATGCTTTTTTAGATTTGGACCCAGTGTGTTGCAGAGGGGATGATATAAATGTGGGCAATGCCAGATTTTTCTTGTTTTATGTGCACTTGTCCTTGTTTTTGAAGGAGTTGGAGTTCATCAGAGAAATGTAGAGACTAAGGCCATGGGGAAGAAGGACATGATGACTGCATCACTGATTATAACCTTTGGTTTGTTGGGGATCCTCATACACTTTGTCATCTAGAATGGAAGAGAGGAACAGACTGTCATTCGGTAAGCCTGGTGAGAAAAAGAAAGGATCTCCCTCCTGAATGGAAGGGAAGTCCTTTTCTCCCTCCCTTCCTTCCTTTTGGTATTCAGGATGGCATTTGATACTAGTCTTGGTAGGGATAGTTTTGTTTGTTAGTGAGAAGTGCTCTAACGCTGCTAGTATTATTTAGTATGGAGAATAAGGTGATCATTCTGACAAGCTGCATGTACTTGTTGATTACTGAAATATTTGTTACTAATTCATTGCCTGTTCAATATGACTTTAAATGAATTCCCTTTGTTGTTATTGTTTTTTGTAATAAATCTGGCCACATTGGTTATGTTGTGTTTATTATGCCATTGGAAATCACTCCCCCTTCAACTATTTAAAATGTATTGGCCATCCCACTGTATTCCACAGAACCAGAATACAAAGTGCCCACCAATTCCAATCTATCTTGTTCTTTTAAAATTAGTGGCTCTCCACAGCTAAAGCATTTCCCCTTTTTTCATATCTAACTGCTTAGCGCACACTGCAGTTTTTATGATATTAACCCATTTTTCTATCTTACCTTTTAAATCTGCAACATCTACTCCAAGACCACCAATTACTGGATAGCTCACAGCCTGCATCTCAGTAGTCATCTTAGGATTAGTGCTTCTATGTTGCTCCTTTTTGAGAGAAGGAGCATATGTACATTACTTCCTGTGGACTGGTGATCACCAGAATGCCTAATAACTGTCTCATAGGTGCAAGTTTGGAATCTGTGCTTAGGTTGTGCTCCTGGTGAGAGAAGGAGCAGAATGCATGCATTCCTGATTCTTTCTACTTAAGAAGTGAGTGTCTATGCTTGACCTTCCTAATTGGTCTGGTTGCTGTTCAAGGCATCTACCAGGAAAAGACTGCAATAAGCCTACAGACCCTTACATCATCTGGATAAGACTGTGGATCACCAAACAGGCTGTGGCCTACTTCTCATCTTGGGATTAGTGGTACTGTTTTGCTTCTGGTGAGAGAAGAAGCAAAGGAGTGTTGTATCCCAGCAGAGTGAAGATCTGGTGAAACCAGCACTAGTAGTAGTCAGGCAGTATCCATTCACATAACTCCTATCTTTTCATTATTCTTGACTAGCTAATTCTTTATTTTCAATAAGTACTGCTTGATTTATTTATAAATTCACAATATCTGTCTAAATACTTTATCAATAAATCATCAAGCTCTACTTATAAGTTTCCCCCTCAAGTGTTTGACAGTGCCCTGTATAGCCACAGACACCTTGAGTTGAAATTTTTCCTGTAAACGTACCATTGAAATTTCACCAATAACTAGCCGTACACAGAACAAATAGTTTGCAGTGACAAACACTGCCCCCAGAGTTGCAAACCAGATACTTCTGACATTACTTTATATTCTGACTCCAGGTACTTTTCCGTTATCAGGGCAACACTGTTAATGAGCGGTTTTGCGGTTTCTGTAATCAGCCCAACATCAGAAAACATTTTATTTTGTTTGTCTAGAAAGCAGAAATCAGTACTGATACCCTTATTTTCCTTACATTATGTCAGAGCAACTTTTCTGTGATCACGGCCAACATCAAGTGGTCTGTTCCTTTAGCAATGACAGTGGGGAATCACTGCCATCAAGGACACTAAACGCCTTTGATTTCTGCTTAGTTTCAGCTATCTTGCTTGACACATGATGCTTTGTGTTTGTTTCCAAACTGTCAGGACTATGGCAGATCCCTAACTTAGAAATTTATAAAAAAAAAAAAAAACTTTCACCGTTACATAACAAATACCTTTACGACAGGTCAAACAGCAATGGCGAGCCAGATCATGAGGCCGTAGACTTTTAAAATGACCATGTAAACATGATGTCTACCTCTCTCTTCCAACTCTACAGTCAAACTTGTAGGGATGGCCTACTTCTTCGGAGGTAAACGACGCAGTTATTAAAGCTGAAATATTAAACAAAATGCAATGACACTTTTTAAAGTCTATATATGCGCACACAAACATGATGACACACACCACAGACTTGTTTAATAAAATGTCCGGGACAGCAGTTACATCCATCCATCTTTCTGACAACAGCTAGGCTGAACACCTAAGCTAATAAATGTGATGTCAGTAAAGTATAAGTCTGCTGATGGCTTACTTAGACCAATACTCAAACAATATTTTGTGTGCTATGACTTAACAGAGCAAATGAAGCAATACCCTTCTTATAATTTGGTGTTTACGTCGAAGATGAAAGTGTTGCCCCGTTAACGGAAAAGTACCCTCACTCCAACTGTCTAATCAATAAAAGAGGGTTTGTTGCCAAGGATATGAACTTTTCCACTAACTCAGTTAAGAGGTTGTTGGATTTGGGCATCCTGAGGCAATGTAGAACCCTCACTCCAACTGTCTAATCAATAAAAAAGGGTTTGTTGCCATGGATATGAACTTTTCCACTAGCTCAGTTAAGAGGTTGTTGGATTTGGGCATCCTGAGGCAATGTAGAAATTGCCTCATGTTTACTAACAGTTAGTTAATTTTCAAACAAAGTGATATAGTATGTGAGAGATGTATTTACACAATGTCACTGGAGGCAAAGCTCTCACATAAATGTCAGTAAGGTTGTCAGTAATATACATGCTGCACCCATCACAAACAATTCAAAGCAGACATATAGACCCACATATGCTGAGTTACTTACATGTAACCTTCCTAAACCCTGAAGACCTCTTAGATGAAGTGCACATAACAAGTACCCTCAGCAGCCCCAAACACTCTCTTTCAAAACAACACCTACATCAACACATAGACCCACATCATATGGAGCCTCTACTTCTAAGCCCATAAGGCAAGCCACCATACAATCCAACATTCAACTCATTGGAGACTCCATTGTGAAACACACTAATGTCCCTCTTACCAGGCTGAGTAAGGTTAAAGTCATGGTCATTTGCTTATCAGTAGCCAGGATCCAGCACATTACACATGTACTCAGGTAATTGGACCACAAGAACCAGTATTACTCAGTCATACTCCATGTGGGTGTACATAACCTGAGACATTCCTCCCTAGACTATATGAAGAGAGGCATCATGGAGCTCTCAGAATATGTGTCCCAGGCTGGTATGAACCTAGCATTGAGCAGCATTTTACTTTCTCCAAGGATGATGCCACAATATGAACTGACTGGCTAAAAGTTGGATTAGTTCCCCATTCTAAGGGGATGCAATATTTGTCAGCATGTAAGGAAATGGTCAACAGACCATGTTGCTTTGCCAGGGATGGTATGCACCTCTCCCCACTAGGCTTTCAAATATTAGCTAAAGTATTGTCCTCCTCCACACAGCCTTTTTTTAGGCAATGGCAAATTGAAAGCACTTCCAACATAGCAAATCAAAACCAGGAAAATCTAAATGTGTTACTGCTCAATGCTGGGAGTATAAACAAAAAACTCCTCTCTGTAGAATCTCTCTTCATCCTAGAGAATGCAGATGTCTGTGTGGTTGCTGAGACATGGTTTAAAGCCAGGAAGAACACACCAACAGTGTCAGGTTATAATGCTTTCCAAATATTAAGAACAGCTACTACATAGGCAGTGACTAAAGGTTAAGGTTTCATGACCCACATCAAAAATAAATAAACCTGAAGGCTGGTCAAACAGTACAATGTAGTTGAGCTTCTCCTATTTCAAATCACCATAGGCAAAATCCAGTACCACATCTTTGCAAGCTATAGTTCCCCCTGTTTGACCCAGGAAACCCATACTATGTATTTAAACTTATTGGAAACACTCACCATCCGACCAAATACCATATTCATGGGCAACTTTAATTACTCAACTATTAACAGGGAATCATATACGGCACCCAACATAGAGGCATATAGATTCCTGGATATTCTAAATACAAACTCTCTGGACCAGATTGTCAATGCAACAACAAGGGGTGCAACCATTCTGGATCTGATTCTCACTAATATGGGAGAGTGCTGCACACCCCCTAGTGTAATGTGTTGTTTGGTAAGATCAGACTACAAAATGGTATCCTTTGACATAAAAATAAAACCTGGACCCCAGCTAACTCTGGAATATTCAGGAACTACTATAAGGCTAACTTCCTATTATTAAGTGATAACCTGGCAAAAATTCAGGCCCTCATAAACCCTGAGAACACTGCTGCCTATGCAAAACTGTTCACAGAAACCTTATACAAGCATATTAATAGCTTCATAGAAGCAGCTGTACTCAACAAGAAGAAGTACAGAACTAACTCAAAAAACAAGCCTTCCTGGTGGAATCACATCAATAGGCTGTATAACAGAAGGAAGAAAATCATGGCCAAAAGAACCCAGCAGGATAAAAGCACTCTCATCTAACTAAACAAGCAACTCAGAGGGCAAATAGTCTACTAAAGCCAAATCTGAGGTAAAATTGGCATCCCAGGTGAAGGACAACTACAAGGCATTCTTTAGCTATGTCCACAACCTCAAAGGCAATACGCAATTGTGTACAGAACTCACTATAAATGAAACCACCTATACTGAGCCAGAAGATATAGCAAACCTATAGGTCAACAAATTCAGCTCCAGCTTTACCCCTCTTTTCCCATCAACCTTCCCTCAGTAAATATCAAATATAGCTCCCACCTGCTATCACTAGTGAACAGGTCCTTAATACTCTCTTTATGGCCAAGAATACTGCATCAATGGGCCCAGACAACATCCCTGAATGCCTTCTAAGGGCATCTGGAATTTTTAATTAACAGTAGCTTCCAAACAGGCTTTGTGTCTCATGAATGGAAAACAGCAACAATCAGCTCTCAGCACAAATGCGGGCCATCTACAGATCGTGGAAACTACAGACCCATAAGTTTCACTATTCTCATATGCAAAGCTATGGAAAGAATTATCATGGACATGATAAATAATGACATAGGAAACCTGCAGACACTAGGCACAACCAAATTTGGTTTCATCAAGAGTAGGCCATGCCTACTCAGTCTAGTGGCCTTCTTTGAGAAGGTCACCAAAGCAATGGATGAGGACAAAATGGTTCACACTGCATACTTTGACCTGGCCAAGGAATTTGACACAATACCCCATTTGGACATTGCTGACATAATTAAGAGGTTAGGTATATGTCACCCAGTGGATAGTCAGCTGGCTCACAGACAAGACTCAGGAAGTTAGATTTGGGGAGCCCACTTCTGCAAATAAGCCAGTCACAATCGGAATTCCTCAGAGATCGGTTCTGGGACTGCACCTTTTTGGCATTTACTTCTCTGACGTCAAGGCCAATGTTAATGACCTCTGGCTAACTAAATTTGCAGATGATTGCAAATTAGGAGCTGTCTTTGAATTGCTCACTGACACAAAAGTTCTCTAGGAAGAGCTGACACAGACAAACACTTGGTGTCAGAGCCATGGACTAAATATAAATGTCAAAAAATGCATGATAGTATCCTTCAGGAAGTCATTCACCCCCAGTAACTATCATATTGACAACACACCCTTAAGAGCTGACCCAGTAGTCAGGGACTTCGGACACACATAGGCAGTAATCTAGCCTTTGACCATCATGTGTTTGCAGTAGTCAGAAAATCATTCTATGTTGTGCAACTAATAAATAAAGGTATGGCATCTAGTTCCAAGGAAGTCATTGTTCCTCTGTATTCGGCATTCATCAGACCTATCACTGAGTACAATGCCCCCTTTTGCATGTACCTAACCAGGCATATCAAACAACTGGAAGATCCACAGAGGTTCCTCACTAAAAGAATACAGGGCATAAGTAGCATGTCCTATGCAGACCACCTCAAGACCATATCCCTGTATTTTGTCTCCTACAGGGTCTTGAGGGGAGATCTATGCCTGGCATACAAGGCATTACCAGACCCACTCAGATGGACCTCCTGCATCTCCACAAAACAAACAGCAGCAGAATTACCCATTCTAAAGATGTAACCTTGCCTGTGATATAAATAGGGCCTGTTGGAGAGGTAGGTATGTATCCCAGATACTACCCCTTCTCTGAAACAGGTTTCCCATCCATGTGAACAGAGTTCCTCCCTACTGCAATTCAAGTTCAGCTTGGACAATTGGATGGGGAGTAGGAAATTCATCTCTGGTTTGATACCTATGTCTCTAATGGGCACAGGCAGCCTGTAAATGGTTCATATCCCAGGCCCCTGCTTGTAAATGTTTCACCTCCCAAGCCCCTGCTTACAATTATCAAGGGTACCATAACTTGTCAAGAGACTTGGGATGCATGACTAGGCTTAAAAGGGTCCTTGCGGTCATTAGCATAGTATACACTTATGAACCTATGAATGTATGAACCTATGAGGTTCAGGGACTAATGGATATTACCAGGCTGATTTAATTGTAGCTATGGAAGGGGAAGGAGAAATGGGAAGGTGTTAGATGGGCAGGGAGTAGTGGTTTAGGTAGTTGATAGTGTCTTAGCGGGAAGTGAGGTAGTGTGTGAAGGGGTTGGGGTTATTAGCTATATAATGACAGGGTTAACTTATGTTCAGTTTCTTTGGTCTCTAGATTTGAAGCTCACTGTCTTTCTCTCCCTTTTTTTTGCAGCAATTAGATTATGCATTTTGAGTCAGGGCAGAAGAAGTTCTCTTCATTCTGAATAGAAGTAAAGTCTTTTTTCTCTGCCTTCCTCCTGTTGGTATTCTGAGGGAACTGTAGCGTACACAGTTCTTGGTAGGTATTGGCTGGTTGTTAAAGAGTAGTGTTCTAACTCTGCTGGTTTTATTTGGTTTGGACCAGCGAAAACTGATATGGCATAAGATACAGAAAACCAGATAACATTGCGCACAAATACTGGGACAGCTGCTGAGAATAAAGTACATCCCAGATATCCTACAACATTTCCATATTTGTCAAGAAGGAGGGTAAGACTCAAAGGAAAAATGGACAGACATTATTGGACTCATCGCTATTTCATGTTGAAGTATTTGGATTAGAATGTGGAATATGTCATAGGACCACACAGAAAATGTATCAAGAACAAGGGGGTATGTGGATTTCATTGTCAAAACAAATGAGTCAAGGAGATGAGACCAAGGAATAAATAGAATAACTAATGGGTTGGACAAACTTGTGGTATCTGGGAAGACAGAAGATGTTTTCTGTGTGGGGCATACCTCTCGACTGTCCAGATCTTTGCAGAATGTTCAGGTTGTTACCTCATATGTTTGGGCTGTTCTCATAAAATTTGTGGTTTTCTGTCAAATTGTTGAGAACTGGAATCCAATAAGAAGGGCAGACATTTGAGTTGCAGGCTTCATAATCTTCAGAAAATGCATACTAATGGAAGACTTGTTATACCAGCAAATATCGAAGTTTATAAGAGCAAGATTTAAATTTTGTCTCTAATTTTGATCCTTTGTACCCCCCATTATTTTTGCCTTTGTCTAGATTTCTTTTGCAAAGAGGTTAAGAGGTATGGTGTGGAGACCTCTACAATTAAGTGGCAGAACTAGATTTGGGGTATATTAAGATTAACAAAGGAACAAGGAATCAATCACTGAAGATAATAAAGAGAAAATGAAATGTTGGTAAAATAGAAATGTAGGCTTTATTGCAGGAATAATAACTTTGTCACAGTAGTCTGAGATGTGGAAGTATTCTTCAGTGTAACTAGGAATTTAACCATTAAAGAATGTTAAAAATGTAAGACAAAATGTAGAAATTTTAGCAGACTATGTGGTGTACAGAATGATTCTTTTAAGGAAGGGTAAGCACTGGCAGATTTAGAGAAGATATAGAGTAAGAATGTGAAAAGGGAGGAGAAGTGTGGCTAAGTAGACAAAACCCCAGGGAGGAAACAAGAATTATGTCAGGTGAAGGACTGAGAGAAAGGGGTGGAAAGGCATTTATCATGTAGAAAAAAATCTGGAACTGCATTATGGGCAGCTACATAAAAACAAGAGTTAAATGGATATTGTTATGCATCCTATGTAGGCAGATTAAAATACCTGAAATACGGACATAAGATGAACTGAAATATAGACAAAAAGGTGATTAACTAACATGCATATATAAAATTAATGTTTTTATTAGAATGGGAGGTTCACTATATAAAATGTGTAGACAGGGCTCACTACTTCCTAGCACTTACTTAGAGACAGAAATGATCTGCGGATGCAAGAGTAGATGTAGTAGAAAGAACAAGGCATTACTTGTATAGAATGAATGAAAGATAAGTCAGCTCCAGTTAAAGGGCTATACATGGGTGGGGATTTTTAGGAATGCCAAGGTGCAGCAGTAAGTGGTGTCACCCCACAGCAAGAGGTTCTCAGGTTCAGTTCTCAGCTAGAGTGCCTTCCGTGTGGAGTCTGCATGTCTTCCCTGCAGTCAAGTGAGTTTTAAAGACATGCAGGTAGGTGCATGTGTATAAGTATGCCTTCTATGAGGGTTGGGTGCCAGGCTGGCAACTCAACACCATCAAAGCTCCACTGCCAATCAATCTGTGACCAGTGATCCACTGTGGCAACCCCTAACAGCAGAAGCCAGAAGAGATTTACTATGCCTTAAATGTGATACTGCAGGTATTTCTCTTGTCACACTGTCAGTCATATCATATCTGCAGGAGGAGGCCTGTACCTCATTTAGTGTTAACAGAAATGACAGCATTTTGCAACTGTTGAGGTTCCTGCAGGAACATATTCAGTTTCTAAGGCATATAGATAAGAATGGGAATCAGAGCATGTCTTTAGTTAAGAGTACTGATTAAATACCTAAATGCAGTCAGGATAGAGCAGGACAGTCTTGCATACAAAATATGCTCCAAAGACTTAAAATTTCCATGCTCTGATAGTGATCGTAAATGAGTGTTTCAGTCAGGTTTACAAAAATTGCAGCCTATATCTTAAGAGATACATGGATAACTTACAAAAAGTGCTGATGGGACAGAAAGCTTTTTGCAGGTTGAATCAGATTGTTAGTGTAGCATTGCTTAATTCCTTTTGTTGCTGTCAAAGTGTGCAGAGAAATTCAGGAAATGTTTCTGATCTAACAGTCAAATGATAGATGAAGTATAGCAAATGAGGAGGGCAGAGACCAGGACACTGATGCCCTGGTTGACCAAAAACAGATAAAATGGTAAAATAGTATTTATACAGTCACATTGTGATAAAACCCTCATTAAATAACTATGTTTAAAACTTTATGTACTCAAAAAAGAAAAAGATAATGAAAAAAATGCCAGCAAAAGTTTTGTCGGCTGTTACAGTCTTGCTAAAGTGAACTTCTCTGAAGATTCTGCCTTAAGCAATTTTACATTTTCATATTTACATCATCTGAGACTCTACTGTGTTATTGAGATTATGCGGGTAAAACAGAAAATTCAAGCAATGCTTGCAGAATGTAATAATGTTTGGATTATAATAAATAGAGGTGAAATCAGTCACTAGGATGCACAAAGGCAATCTCAACCAATTAACTTTCTCAATAGATAGACAACGCTTACACCAGTTTCAGATTAACATAGGATACATATTCAGTCAATAGCCAACATTATTTATTTGTATGTCATACTTATAGACCACGGAACTAGAAATCTTATTTAAAAGGGAGCATCAGTCATATTCTGTTGTAGAACTTAATGTTGTAAATGGGAAGGGATGAATGCATGGGATAGTTTATGTTCTGGATCATATGAAGAGCATGTCTTTGTTTTAAAAGTGAATAAACACACAGTTGTAT
>NC_056725.1:1443692856-1443852856 GCF_019279795.1 Protopterus annectens | reverse complement strand
GTGTGCTTGACCATTCTGAGGATTTTTCCTCATGTAAATATATATATACTATTGAATGACTAACCGTTTTTGTATAAGACCAGAACTCCAGTGCGACTGAACACTATAATTGTATCCTTGTATTTTGTTTTTGTATACTCTATACATTTAACACTAGTGTTTTTCTTTTGATTTTTTGTGTGACCTTAGTATCTATAGTATCTCTTAGATATAATTTCCATTATTAATTCAAACTACTGTTGTATCTAGGTTATTTTTACATCAGGTTTTTTCCCTACTGGAATACAGAATATAAAATCCTAGATATGTAATATGTTATAAAGTTTTGTAATGTACCAATTTCTATTGTAAATATTATTGTCTTGTCCTATTTGGTTGTTGTTTGTGGAGCTTTCCCCCCCGGGCCTCCACTGAAAATGGACGTATATCCAGCTGGACTAGCCCGGTCAACAAATGTAAAATAAATAAATAAAATATAAGAATTAAGGTACAGGCCAACATCTGAGACAGTTGTGCAGTTGTCCTGAACCAATGACATTTCTTCTTCTTCCCTCTCTAGGAAGTAAGACCCTCATAACTTGACATTTTTGAGGCATCATATCTTATTTCCTTAAATGTCTCAGATTGTTGTTTAAAACATTGCAATGCAACAAATCTAAAATACTATACAACTCATGAATCCATTCTCTGCTGTAACTATGCAATGTCAATCAGTTAAATGCAGAGTTTAGCCACGTGTAAGGTATTATTTCGATTTGTGTGTTTGTGCATTGGAACTTTTAAAGTGGGTGTGTATTAATGACCCTGACCAATTCCCTAGGCTATTTTTCAAACACTCTGATTGCCAATAGATATAAACATTCCTTATTTTTCACACTTTGATACATCTTTCATGAGATGAAATGTCAAATGCAGACAGTGTTTCAACTATGTCTCATCAAATCATATTGGGTTAAATCTTTAACAAGAAAACAAGCCAGATAAAGTTTCAACCTGATTTTAAAAAATATATATCTTTTTTGCAGTAGACTTGTGAAACTTTCATTTGACCACACCCCCTTAGTGTATATGTAGAGGGAGGGAAAGATAACAGAAAGCTAGATAGATACTAACTCCTTGATTTCGCAATTTCAAAGAAAAATTCAAACTCTCAAAAACATTTAATCACTACTAGTGCATAAAAAATATCAGCAGACTATTTATAGAAAACAATAAGTTAGTTGTAAAATAAGGACTTCTGCCCAAAAACTTAAATTTGCATTCAGATAACTCTCAAACAAATGTACGGAAGACATGCATAGCTAATATACATTAGTATCTAGGCTGTGGACCATAAGTTTGCTAACACAGGGTTAAGATTATTCTAGAAGTGCTACTGTAATAAATATGGATGCTGGATATCTGGGACAGACAATCCACAGTTGTCAGTGTCTAAAGTGCTCAGAGAAGAGGGCATGTTCACAAGGATGATCAGTATTTCCCTATTAAGCCACTGTTTCTAAAACAGCTTTTCATGCTTTTGTTTGCACTGTAAGATGATAACTCCAGTTGGGGTTTTACATATAAAACCATCACAGCATGCTCAACTGATTTATCAGGGCTTAGATTAGAAAAGCTTTTGGTTCTCCTTTCTACCAAGAGTTGTATAATTACACTGTGTCTTTAATCCTCTTCTCCCTATAACCTATTTCATGGCCAATGGGTTATAAAAGCCAGTATTTATTTTGTCATTGGAAGTGGTTCATATCCCTGCCTTGTAGATTCTTACTTATAATTTGGTTTGCAAATATAACTAAGTCACAATACCACTTTTGTGTATGCAGTTTGTGTAGCAGTAACCCTGCTTTCGTCATAGATATGATTGTTTCAGGCTATTAACACTCCTTAGAATGTGTAGCACAGTATTAATCATTGATTTCCAGATATAACTTATATGGGCTTAGTCCAGAAATGTTTTTGGCTCTCCTTTTTATTAAGATCTATACAGGAATATAATCACTTTCTTTCCCTTCCCTATATAACCTGTTTAGTGGCCTGTGAGGTACAAATGCCATGTGTTTCATTTAGTTACCATTGAAATTGTTTTGTATCCCTGCATTGTAATTTGCTATATCTTATTTACTTTGCAATATTTAATAAGTCATACAATTTGTGTATATGAAACTCATACTTTCTTCATAGTTAGTTTTAATTTTGAAGACTAACAAGCATTACGATTCATATTGCTGCCCTGACCACTCATTTGGTCATAATGAGTGGCTTATTTAAGCTTTACAGAGTTTTGTCTTTTTACACTGGTTTACCAGCCTTATGGCTACCTTAACATCCATACGTATGTCTACCATGAAGTCAGAATGCTTAATAACTTTGTCAAATGTAAACTGATCAGAACTTAAGGCTGCTAAATCCCTACATAGTCTGCCAGCAAGAAGCAAATCTGAATGCTGTTCAGCACCAAATGCTGAGCAAATAGGGAGATGATGTAGAAGCTTCTCCTTTCCAGTACTATAAACTAAGTAACTTGAATATTGTACCTAAGATGGAAGTAAATATGGACTAATAATACAGATGGGAAAAAGTCTGTGTAACACAATTCACCTGCTTTGTATATCCTGATATTTATGCTACTGCTGTTTGTTTATAGCTGGAACACATTTTGCAATATGACACTTGCTTATTCAATAAAGCAAATTGATATTGCAGTCTTTTCCACTTCAATGACCATGGATGTTCCAACTAATCATTTTAAATTTATAAAACCCAGAAACACAGACACGTTATGCAGTTATGATACTTTCCTCTATAACAATATAGTACAGCCTTATGTATTAACTTACCACTGATAAGGTAAACATGACAATTCATATATCCATGCAGCCAAACTTTAAAATTATATGATTAGTGCCAGGTAGTGCATTGGCTGAGAATTACAAGATATATTTATAGCTAATAGTCATGTATTTAATGAGGTGATAAGTTTGTTTTATAATCAGTAAGCTTCTCAGTCATGACAGTAGGTCTGAAACAAAATCCAAGCAGCTGACACAAGAAAATTAACATTTTAAATCATATAGAAAAGCTGCCGAAATGAAGCCAGTCTAAAATGGCAGCACTGTTGGGCATTCCAAAATCCACCAAGTCTAATCCTCTTCATGATAAAGACAAAATGGTACACTAACAAGAATCCCAAAAGGAAGAGAAAAAAAGAGGCAGGAAAATTCCACAGATGTGGAATGCAAAAATGTAATAGTTTTAGCAAGGAAAAGATCAAGAAACACTTTTAAATTGGTAACTACTGAAACAATAAAAAAGACAAAATATCATTCAGCTGCTTTGGGAAGGGAAGATTCTAATGTCACAGATGGCTGGTTATGTAGATGTATACACAATAGAGGGCTTTGCAAGCACATGGAGAAAATACCTTCTCTGCCACTGAGTTTTGGGTTTGCAATGTGTGTCAGGATTTTTTTTAAAAAGTTGAATGCAGTAACATTTTTAATTGTGATGACATATGTCAGTGCTTTCATTGCCTGGGCTTTGGGACATTAGCCTTTCAAAGGAAAAAAAAAACTTACTAGGTGTTGGAAAAACCAAAGGGCAAATTTCTTTGTTAGTCAGCTCAATTAGGATGGTTCTCCAAAATTTAAATTTCTAGGTGATCGAATGTTAGCCAGTCCACTATACATTTTAGATTGTCAGTCACATACAAATGGAAATAACAGCCTAGATGAATGGGAACATATTCAGTGAATGTCGTAGAAAATTAGGAGGACACAATGTGCATATTCTTCAGACAGTTTTGCTGGCCATCCTGATGTTTCTGATATTTAACATGAACCTAAATGTTCTTAATGACTAACATAGATTCATGCAGTCATAGATATTCCAAGGCCACTGTGTCTGTCAAAGGAAAAATATACCACACAAATGCAGGATACTGCTTCGGTACAATGAAGGCTGTCTTTAACATATACCAGGACTAGAAATGTCCAAGGAATCCCAAGGTCGTCAAACAAAAATATATTTATTTTAGAAAGCCCAAAGGCTAAAAACAGAACAAAAACAAAAAATACGAAACATATAAGCTTAATATTACTGATTTAGCGCTTTCATCTCCAACCAGGAGACTTCTTCAGAATCAGTCTATCCTCACAATTCCTTTATTTTATACAGCTTCCAAAACTTTTAAGACTGTGTAATTGGCTGGCATTTAATTACCTCTTTAATTAAAGGTATAAATTTAAAGGCAGAACATCTGTATATATATATATGAAAAGAACTTGAATGAAAATACAAATACAAAAGGTATACATAACAGTCAACTTATTTCTCATTTCTTATATCAATTTTTCATTGTTTTCTCAATCAATAATTAGTTAAATATCAGGGGTAATTCCAGGTAAAAACATTAGTATGTAAAATAAATAAATAAATATTATAATAAAATGTTAATAATGATAAAAATATGATAATAATATAATAATAATGTAACCATATAATGGTTAAACCTATGAATATAGTAGTGTGATTCATGATACCAATGAGATAATATATTAATGTATTAATGTAAGACATGATCCAATAAGGAAATATAGAAATATAGAAGAATAAATACATGTTATATACCAATGTAAAAACATATAATAAATTCAATAATAAATGTAATAAATATATATATATTTATAAGTATTAAAATATTTAAATATTTAAGATACAATGTTAAAAAGATATGAAATAAATATTGATGTATATATAATAATAACTAATAACTAATAAATAATAATTTGTTATATAGCATATTAAAATATAGTAAAAATATTGTTGTAGGTGTTTCTATTATTATTGTTTTTATTATTGTTGGTATTATTATTATTATTATTATTATTATTATTATTATTATTATTATTACAACACCCATGTTTCTTTGGATCAGCTGCAAGGAGTTTTAATGCAGGGGTGATGGAAATATGGTCATTGAGACCTTTGCCACAACATGCATCAAGTCTCAATTGCCAAATCATCTCACGAAATTCCAATAATGTTTCCCAATCACCCCCTCTTTCTGGGTAAGCAACTTCTTCTATAACCCAGAATTTGTAATTAGCCTCCTTGCATATTAATGCATGTCTATATAGTGCATTATTTTCACTATATTTATTAATGTCTCTAATGTGCTCATAGATTCTGGTCCTAAGATGGCGTTCCGTTTTTCCTATGTAGTAACTCCAACAAGTTTTACAGAAGGCCAAATAAACTACTCCTTTTGAGTAGCAACTGTTATATTTCTTACCCCTTAGAATAATTCCAAGACTGGGGATACTAACCTCCTTACATCCAGCAATATAAGTGCATTGAGCACATCTCCCACATGTAAAAGTTCCAAGTTTAACACACGTCCCTCCTACTTTATTCTTATTACTTTCAATAATATTCTTAATATTTTTACTCCTCCTATAACTATATTTTATCTTGCTCTGAAATACATTGGTTTTTGTAGGCATATTTTGGAACATTTTCCAGGTTTCATTTATACATCTTTTTAACCATCTAATTCCCTTATAGTAAGTCAAAGTTAAATATGGTGTTATATCTATGTTATTAGATTCCTGCCTGCTAAAGGAACTTCTCCTCCAATCTTGGTTGGAATCTACTATCAAATTATCATCATTATTCAACAAAGGGACATATTTACTACCCCTTCCTAACTGAACATATTCCTTGATGGGTTTAATAAATTCAGATGGGTATCCCCTTTCCAAAAACATCTTTTCAATGTTATTAATTTCATTTAAAAATTCATTAGTGTCGGAGATCATTCTGGCCATTCTGATCATTTGTCCCTTGACTATATTGGACATTTCTAGTCCTGGTATATGTTAAAGACAGCCTTCATTGTACTGAAGCAGTATCCTGCATTTGTGGGTTACTTTTGTGTGATCTCGGTTAAAGGAAAAATATACTTTAAAAAATATCAAAACATGGTAGGTTCAGGTTAAGGCACTTTAATCTTGCAGCAAGGAGACAAAAACATGCTAATACAGTGTTTGTCTAACTAGAAACAGGAAATGCTTACATTTTTATAGACTTTCTAATAAGACATTGCCTACCAAGCTGACGTAGTGAATCACAAGTTTTGTCATCATCATTTACTAATAATTGCTTTCATAAAATTCTGCAGATTTATCAATTTTTGTGAGAAACTTCCTAAGGAAAACAACGTGGCCTTAGCTACCACTGGTTAGATACATGCAATGTTACCATTCAAGGTACTATGGCTAATTCAAGCACAAAGCAAGCAGTTCATTTCTCTAACAATCCTTTGTCTACACTATCTCTAAACGTTCTGCAGCTGCACATGTTCTCATCCTTCAAACAGAGCTGATTGTTTAAGATCATTACATTTACAGGATATAGCATTGTTCATTCATTCTCTCCTGACCTAGCAGATAACCACCTGCTTCTCAAGTACATTTCCAAAAGGCATAAACATGAATATTGCTGTGCTAGCAATTACTAGGTCAGAGGGCATCTTGCAAGTTTCAGAAAGCACACTGCAGTTTCAAAAAGCATCTTTTCAGTCTCATATGAAACTCAATTTATATATAAAACAGTGCATATAAAATAGAATGAAAAACATGTTAACTTATTTAGTTTCTAATTAGCATTAAGCATACACACATTAATACATATTTTTCTGACAGTGCCTCATGACCATTTTTGTTTTGCTTGCCCCCCCCCCCCCATAACATCTTCTTTTGCTTGGAATGCCATACCTGACAATCCTGGAGTAAATTTGTGGATAACTGTCCAGTCATCTAGTTTATATTTAAAGGAAGATAGTGAATCACACTGCCTAACATGCATTGAAAGTTTATTGCAGAGGTTTGGGAGGTTCTGGATTATAAACATATCCCCATTATGTTTTATTTATATGTTGGTAAAGATTTATGTCCCTGGTCCTTGTATTGATTGAGATATTGGATTTGCAGAGAAACTGGAGGACCAGGACAATTGGTTGTCTAATGCCATAATAAGTGAGACAGTGGTCTTCCTTCAAAAGTTTAAAGAACACAGCATAAGGAGTTAGTGATTCCAGTTTCTCTTGGTAGCTCTGGGACTTTAGGTTGATGATCAGTTTGGTTATGATCTTTTGAGGCCTTTCTTATATGTTAAGTTAGATACATCCCAAAGAGGGCACTGTAGATCAGAGTGTGTGATAATATCTTTAAGAAGCTTTGCTTTGAGTCAGCACACGCATATAAGTTCTGAGCATGTGCAAGCAAGAGTGCCATTTTGAGTGAGCAGCCAGCATGTGAGCATGCCAGTAGGTAGTCAGTCAATTAGTTAGTTTATTTACGTTTAATGTTCCTGCCATCCATCCTGATGTGTTTGAATACAATAAACTACTTAAACAAACACCTAAACCTCAACATCTTCTTAATGCACATAAGAAGAGTGACATGGTGGCAGAATGGGATCCAGAGTTACAGCCATGAAGCAACGTTGAAGGAATATACAGGAGTGGTTCATCCCTACTGCTCAAATCACTTGCAAAACAGGTCAGAAACAAATTCCAGGTACTAAAACTTGCTTAAATGTTTTATTTTGCTACAATTATAAAACAAAGCACTCAGAGTACTCAAAACAAATTCCTTATTAAATGGAATGTCTTAAACTGCAACATAATGATAAAAATATTTGAAATAATTGCAAAAACATTTGAATCAATGCATAAAATGTAGAAAAACAGAAAACAACCATAATTTTTTGCTATGCGCTACTTTTTCGTATTACTAAAGCTATTCAAAGTATCTGAAGTGTGCAAAGTGTTTGCAAGTGTATGCAGTATTACAGTGCAGTTATTTCACAAAGTACAGTGATTTCAAAAAATATTTTGCGAAGTACAGTTATTTCAAGGCATATTTCATAGAATATGGTATTTCAAAGAGTTTATTGTGCATTTGAATATTATTACAAGTACCTAGTGTGTGTGTGTGAATGGTCGTACATAATTACAATGGCCACTTTGCATTTATTTTACTATAATCTGTAGGCATGGCAGAAGGGTTTCACAGACCTGCACCAGTTGTGTTTGATAATGATATTGCAGAAAATTGGAGAGCTTTTGAGCAGGAATTTGATATTTTCATACAGGCTGCTTTTCCTGACAAAGACACCCATACAAAAGCATTTATTTTACTTAACTTAGCTGGTTCAGAGGCCATTGAAAGAGCCCATTCATTTGTGTATGCACCTGCTGTATTTGCAGGGGAGGGAAGACTGCCGTATAGTGGTACCGGCTGAAACAAGGGAAGACCCAGACTGCTTAAAATGTACATTTAGAGGAATGTGTAACCCCCAAATGAATATTACAATGGAAAAGCCCTTATTTTACACAAGGGATCAAAAGTCTGATGAAACTTTTGCAGCATACATAACTGACTTGACAAACAAGGCTAAAATGTGCAGATTTGGTGATTTGAGAAATGGGCTGTAAAAGACAGGCTTGTGTGTGGTATTAATAATGACACAGTGAGGATGAATTTGCTTCAAGACAATGATTTAATGTTGAATATGGCCATTGAAATTTGTCAGATATACGAGCTTACAGAAAGGCATACAAGTATGATTACAAATGAGAATAGCTGTAGAAGACACAGTGATGAAGCTTGTGTTGATAGTATACAGTATACAGCAAAAAGAATCAGGCCCAAGCACATGGCAGCTACTACAAGTCCAGTAACAGTCCTTGGGAAACCCTGAGTCTTTTCAGCAAATTCCAGAGGATGCTCAGTGAAGCATAAGGATGAGTCAGCAAAGTCAAAACATGTGCTTCCACCCAGCTTTATAGTCAACTGTTGTAACTGTAGTGGAAATCACAAACCCAAAAGAAAAAAGTGCTTAGCTTTTGGTCAGCAGTATCATTCTTGCAATAAGTGGAATCATTTCAAAAGATTTTATAAATCAAATAAGGTGCATTCTTTTTTTTTAAAGAGGGCATTCAAAGAGGTAAGTTGATCAATTAGAAAGCTATGGCCCTACTTCTTATGTTGATGCGGTGTCTGTGATTGGTGAAACAGTCAATGTGGTAGATTTGTGGGGAAATAATGAAATCTTTACTGTTTGGATTAATGGGAGTCCTGTAAAGCTCAAGTAGATATTGGCTTAAAATGCAATGTTATGTAAGCAGAAACGTTTGCGAGAGTAAACGCTGCAAAGGGTGAGAAGCTTGTTGCTTATGGTGGTGAAGAGATTCAGACCAAAGGCTCAGTAGTGTTTTCATGTTACTCTGCTGGGAACAGCTATGACTTGCAATTTTTCACAGTCAAGAGACACGTGCAGTCATTATTAGGCCTCAGAGACAGTTTGAAAATGGGACTGCTTTCCTTAATAAAGAAGTTCACTGTGTAAGGCAGCATGACAACAATTCAAATTTCACCCACACTATTTTTTGTTGAGTACTCTGATATTTTTGCAGCCAAACTAGGCAAACTACCAGTTGTGTATTCCATGAAGTTAGACCCAGAGGTCAGCCCAGTTGTCAGACCAGTGCAGAAAGTTCCAGTAGCTATGCAGAACAGAGTCAAAGCTGAGCTAGAGAAAATGGTGCAGCTAGGATTAATTTGTCCATTAAAAGAACCAACTGAATGGGTATCCTCTATAGTAGTAACTCATAAGAAAAGCTCAGATGATATCAGAATATGTATTGATCCAAGAGATCTGAAAAAAAGCATTAAAAAGACCTCATCATGCAATGCACACAGTCAAAAAAGTTCCTGCCCTTATGCCAAATGTCACTATTTTTTTCTGTCTTAGATGCAAAGAGTTCATTTTGGCAAATTTTGCTTGACCAAACATCTTCATTGTTAACAACATTCAGTGCACCTTTTGCAAGATTCAGATTTCTGAGAATGCCATTTGGGACAAATTCTGCTACTGAAGTCTTTTATCGTGTGATGGAGCAAATTTTTTCTGGCTATCAATGTGCTATTATAGTAGATGCTATTCTAGTAGGAGGCAATGGTGAAGCTGAACATGACAGAAACCTCAAGAAAATTCTGGAAAAAGCACGTGAAGCAAACCTTAAGCTGAATCCTCAGAAGTGCAAATTCAGGTGACGAAAAGTTACTTATGTTAGCCACTTGTTTACCAGTTCAGGCTTATGACAAGAACCTTCCAAGCAAATAATAATTCTCGAGATGCCAGCTGCAGACAATGTCCAAGCCTTACAAAGTTTTCTTGGCATGGTCAACTATCTAGGCAAGATTATTCCAGATTTAAGCCAACTTTCAGCACTGCTCAGAGAGCTGACGTGCAAAGATGTAATTTGGTCATGGTCTGAACAGCACCAATGTACATTTGATGTCCTGAAACAGAAAATTGCTAACCCACAAACTCTCATCTACTGTGATGTTAACAAATCAATTACTCTTTCAGTGGCGTTTCTTCATTTGGTCTACGTACAGTCATTCTTCAAGAGAGTAGACCAGTAGCCTGTGCATCAAGTAGTCTTACTCAAACTGAGATGCAGTATGCCCAGATTGAGAAAGAGCTGTTGGAAATTGTGTTTGCATGTTCAAAGTTCCATGATTAGATTTATGGTCACCCTATCCAGATCAAAACTGATCACCAACCTCTTGTTACTATTTTCAAAAAGCCTGGAAAGCCTGTGCATACAGCTCCAGCTAGACTGCAATGGATGATGCTCAAATTGCAAAAGTACAATTTCAATCTTGTCAACACAAAAAGCAAAGTTCTCTGTCTTGTTGGTATTTTATTCAGATCGTCCAGAAAAAAAAAAACACAGAACAGCATAACGATAAGAAACTTGATTTTGAAGTCATGGAAGTGAGAAATTTTTCTTCCACACATCTTGATGAGCTCAGAACTCACACAGCTTCAGATCCAATTCTCCAGAAGCTCAACCACTTTATCTGTCGAGGATGGCCTTTAAAGCAATCTTGTTTATCAGTAGAAGTGCAACCATATTTTCCATACAGAGATGAAAGGTCCTAAAGTGAGTGTTCCAAAATCCTTGCAACAAGCGTATATTAAGATCTTGCATTGTGGCCACCCAAGAAATAATTCTACTGAAAGGAGGGCAAGAGGTCTAGTATCTCAGCCTTCTATGTCAAGAGATATTGAGAAAGTACTTTCATCTTGTTCAGTATGTAATAGTACAATGCCCCATCAACAGAAGGAACCACTTCGGTTAAGCCAGATTCCTGAACTACTTTGGTTGACAGTAGCCACAGATATCTTTGAGTGGACTGGTCAACATTATTTGGTGTTAGTAGGCTTTTATCCAAATTGGTTTGAGCTTGACCTACTTCCTAATCTCACATCCATTACTGTCATTACTAAGTTGAAGTGACATTTTCTGTCCATGGTAGCCCACCCAGAGTTATTTCTGATAATGTTGCACAGTTTACTAGTCAGCATTTCAAGAGATTTACAGAAACATGGGACTTTGTTCATATTACGAGTAAACGTGAATATCCCAGTCAAATGACTTGGCTGAATGTGCAGTTCAAAGTGCAAAACAGTTGTTAGAGAAATCCAGATGTAACAATACCAATGTTTTTCTAAATTTGTTAAATCTCAGAAACATTCCTCATGATAATCATCTCGGTTCACCTGCCCAGAGACTTATGTCGAGACAAATCAAAACCTCACTACCAACCAATAGTAATTTATTCGTTCCAAGTGCTAAGAACAACAAAGCAGTAAAAGCCCAACTGTTGAACAAGCGCTTGCCCCAGAAGTCTTACTATGATAAAACCAGCAAACCACTGTCTTCTTTACAAAATGGGGAGCTAGTGAGGATGCAGACGTCAAAAGGTTTTGATTGCATCAGTTTGTGAAAAGTTTGTGTCAAGAGCCAAAATCGTACATTGTGGAATCACAAGGAGTAGAATTCAGAATAAATCGGAAGCATTTGTTAATGGTGTCTGAACCAGTGTTACAGCATCTTGCCTGTGACAAAGACTCTATTTCTCAGAGTGATTTGTCCAATGTTGCTCTTCCATAGGACTTTCCGTCACCAATCCCTGTTCCTGAGAAAATGCCTGAAGCTCCTCAAGCAGAACATTTCCCAGTGACTGTCCCTGTTGCTAAACCCAGTCCAAACTATTATGTCACAAGATCAGGTTGCATCTCAAACCTGGCAACCTGGATGTGACTGTTGTTTTTCTTTATTAGTGTCTGTATAATTGCATGCCTATTGAAATGTCATTGTTTATGATACAGCTCAGTAAAGAGGGAGGATGTAGATCAGTGTGTGTGATATATCTTTAAGAAGCTTTCCAGTGAGTCAGCACATGTATATAAGTACTGAGCACGTGCAAGCAAGAGTGCATTTTGAGTGAGCAGCCAGAGTGTGAGCATGCAAGCATGTAGTCAGTCAGTTAGTTAGATTAGGTTTAATGTTCCTGCCATCCATCCTGATGTATCTGTATACAATAAACTACTTAAATGAATACCCAAGCCTAAACATCTTCTTAATGCACATAAGAAGAGCGACAGGCACTTACTCGACAATTGACCTAGTCAATGCTGAGTATAAGTGACCTTGCTGATATATGGACTAAATAAAAGGATTTCCTCACAATCATTGTTACAAGTTAGTCAAAAGAGATGGCACTATCAACCCAAGTATCTAGGTCACAAATTACATATTCATTTTTAAAGAGGTGTGTTGTTTAGACATTACGATGAAAGGAGATGTTGTCTACCAAAAGTGATCATATTACACATTATAGTATTTAGCTTGAGCCCATTTTTAGTATACCCAGATTTTACTAGGGCATGTTAATTCTGGAGAATTTGGGTATCACAAAATGACTTAACAACTCTCATTGTACAACTGTCTACAAGCTTTGTTAGCCAAAGGTATTGGCTCTTTGCTTGGGGACCTGAGAAATAAATCCCAAAAAAGACATGTCCCACCACTGAGCCCTGAGGGAAACTACTGGCCACTTTCATACTTTTAGATGAAGCATCTGTGATTCACACTGGGTGAGTTCTGTTTTTTAGCCAGTTTCCTATTCATTTTACCACACTGGGTTGACTGTTAAAAGCATTTAGTTTTATAGGAGTTCATGGGGAATAGTGTCACAGGTCTTAGCAAGGTGAAGATAGCCTCATGCACTGCATGGCTACCATCTACATACTCCATAACCATTTTGAAGAAATTTACCAGATTAAATAGACAGGATCTACCTTCACACACACACACACATGCACACACACACACGCACACACACACACACACACGCACACACACACACACACACACACACACACACACACACACACACACACACACACACACACACACACACACACACACACACACACACGCACACACACGCACACACAAAAACTATTGGGGGACAAGTCTACCAAGAATCTTGATATCACAGTTTATGATGCTAGTTATAATAAGTCCCATGGCTTTATAGATTATTTGATTAAAACTGATAGATCTGTAATTACCTGGGTTGAAAAACCAGTAGTTAAACTTAGGTTAAACAGTTTTAGGAGTGTGTTTTCAAGGGTATGCTTAACACTATTAATTAAGCAACCAAGTACACAATCAGTCCAGTCAGCATGCAGGTTTTGAATGGCACGCCATTATTCTATAATTGATGTTATTCCACAGTTTATCTCAAAATTATAAAATACATTTCATGTGAGTGCATTAGACCCTGGATTAAGACCTTTAACCTATTCCTTTAACCCACAGAGACATACAGAGCGTCTAGTTCCAGAAATATCTATACATTGTGGTCTGCCTAAAATAATAAAAAAAAAATCTACTATATCAGCAATGGTAGAAAAGCAGTGAGGGCAAACCTTAAAAAAAAATAAAACAAAATGCAGAAAATAATAGCAAATAGCTGAAACACCAACATAATGAAATATCAATGTGCAGAAACATCAATGCATGTTACATCTGTTTCTTCACATCAAAACTAAAAAAAGTTAAGTCTCTAAATAGAGGCACTGTTAAGGAAAGAGTTTTTTGACTTTTTAGTAAGATAATGTGTTGCAGTTAAGGTCAGTGGTACCATTAAGGATGGATAGAGAGCTTTGCTCCATCTTTGTTACTGAGGACAAGATGAGATGCTCAAAAAGAGACAAAAAAATGGTATCAGAAAAACGACATTTCAAGATAGCCACCTGGTCATGTCATATGCAGGCAGTTCAGATACATCCATGCTCAGTGGGCCATATGCAGGCAGTTCAGATACATCCATGCTCAGTGGGCCATATGCAGGCAGTTTAGATACATCCATGCTCAGTAGGTCATATGCAGACAGTTCAGATATAACCATGCTCAGTGGATCCTATGCAGGCAGTTCAGATACATCCATGCTCAGTGGGTCATAAGATGGCAGTTCAGAGACATCCATGCTCAGTGGGTCATATGCAGGCAGTTCAGATATATCCATGATCAGTGGATCCTATGCAGGCAGTTCAGATACATCCATGCTCAGTGGGTCATAAGATGGCAGTTCAGAGACATCCATGCTCAGTGGGTCATATGCAGGCAGTTCAGATATATCCATGCTCAGTGGGTCATATGTGGGCAGTTTATATATATATACATCCATGTTCAGTGGGTCATATGCAGGAAGTTCAGATACATCCATGCTCAGTGGATCATATGCAGGCATTTCAGATACCTCAGTGCTCAGTGGGTCTTATGCAGGCAGTTCAGATATCTCCATGCTCAATGACACAGATGGAGTGGAAGAAGTTTAAAGTGTTCCATCACAGTATCTAAATTACATAATGCATCATGGCATGTGGTGCCTCCAAAGCTATCCTCCATTTACTTTCTATTAGTGCCTGTTTTCTGGCACCAAATTTAAAATGATAACCTTCATGAAATTTTGTTTTCTTCTAGACAACATCACTAAAAAGTTAATTGAACTTTACTCTCAATGATGTCAACATAGGGGGTATGTAAACCGAAGCCATCAACTTTGAAAGACACACCAAAATGCATGCAGGGGAATCCCTTCCACCAAGTGTATGGAAGTAGCCAGTGCTATTCCCTCAAGTGATGTAAGTGGAAGATATAACAGAACTGTGTGGGTGCATTCTTAATAAAAAGTTTATGAAGCTTTTTATTAAGAAATTGTCTACATAAGTTTCTTAAGATAAGTTGTGGCCCTTAAGTTAGAAAGTTCCATAATGTATAGTGAGAAACTGCAATGGAACACTTTAAGTGACAAAGCACTGGACTCGTGTCAGTAAGCAGAAAGACAAACCCATTAGCTTTGATGAGCCTGAGAGAGTATTTTGAGAAGGACACAATGCAAGTAGCTGCAGCCAGTATTGGAATATGTTTTTTTTTCTTTTACTGGTTTTGTAATCTTATGTGTTCTTATTAAATGACAGATTGTTTTGAACTGTAATCACTTGTTATCAAGAGAATTTATTTCAAAATGTTACCTTAAATGGACCTCAGAATGATGGAAAACCTTTAACGTATTTAAAATCTCATACTGAATAATAACAATCGAATGTACTACCTGTAAATTAATGTTAAACTTTCTTACTTTTCAGTACAGTTAACAATAATTATATAGTAGTTGGCTAAAGACAGTTCCCTCCTTGCAGACCTAGAATGTAGATTAATTCCTTCTTCCAGCCATTTCTAGAATAAGGGCAAGTTAAGCAATCTTTTATGCTTCTGATTCACCCAGGAAATGAATTATGCTATCTTAAATACCAATGTAATAATGTAATGTATACAGTACAGGAAAAATAACATTTACCTTCCAAATTCTTTATATGCATTCAGTGGAAGGCAATATCCTGAGGTCCCTATGTCCTGTTATCACTCGTTTTATCTGCTCTTCTCTGTGTACAGCTACCATTACTAGTTCTTGAGTTATTCTGGAAACAGTTAATTGCAGGTCAGTGTGTAATCTCTTGATCTCACTAATTATATCTCCACAGAAATGACAGACTTGATGAAGTGGCTTGTACTGCTGACATTACGTAAGAATGTACTGCATCATTAAACTGTTAACAAATTGTGCTACAATTTCAGTACTTAACACAAAATGTCAAAGTGACAAATCAATTGTTAACTGCTGTTATGGATGGAGAAATTACATCATAAAATGTTTAACTATAGATTACAGTTCAACAGTGTCAAGAACTACAAGTTTCTGATGTTGCATTAAAAGTGTATCTTATCATGTGCTCATAGCGATAGTTCCATATTGCCACTGTCCTTCACTTATTATTAGAAACAAAAGCAGAAAAAGCACAGATGGGCAACATTTAAGCAATAAATATCATCTGCCTATATTTCCACCTACTTTCAGCTATTTTAGACTTATTTAATTTGTCCATAGCCATAGTACCGTAGTCACTGTTTTACACACACACTTACACGCATGTGCATAGATGCATATGCGTGTGCAGACACACACACACACACACACACACACACACACACACACACACACACACACACACACACATGCACATGTGTGCAAACATACATACAGATTAGAAGAATAAAGCAGCTGAGCCCACTATTCAAAAATGATTATATGCAATAGAAATTAAATGCAGGTTCTTAAATCAGTATAATGTTTTAATTAAAACATAGCAAGCACTTTTAATTCAGTCTTTTACTTTTGGAAAATAATACCTATTGGTACATCTGTCCAGATTTCTCTTCCAGGAGCAATATCCAGCTTGACCTTATAGGCCTTCCATCACTGTGATTGATCCCATCTTCCAGATGTGTTGCTCCATAAACCAAGTCCCATTGTCAAGGAGCAACGCATTCTATTTGGGCTTCTTTCAGCCCTCTTTTTATATTACATTGTCTAACTTATTAAACAAATCTGCTGTAAGCACATTGGAGCATTGCTAATCCGGGTTGCCTGTTGCTAAGCAAAGCCGCAGGATAGGGGTTGTGGATGTATCCATCGCTTTGCTTAGCTGAAAGCACACAAGGTGACCGAAAGCGCATGTGTACGCAGATGACAATGCACACGAAACCCGGTAAACAGCTTCTCGTGGCATGCACCACAGCTAAAACAGGAAGGTTACAGGAAGACAATAAGGAAATGCCGCAGCAGGGTAACTGGAGTACAACGGGGTAATTAACACCTATTAACTCACAGTGGGTCATTGATGGTAGCTAACAAGGCTGCTAGCAGCAACCTGCAGAACAGGAAAGGGGAGGTGCCGGATTGCAAAGAAAAGAGAACTGTCACAGCAGAACAAAGCAAACCTGCAGTAGATCGGCTACAGAACACATTTCACAACACAATCCTGGGTTGGGAAAGTACAAAACAAGAAAGCAGGCTGCTGAATGCATGCCTGACAATGGGAGGGGAATCAGTTTGAAAAATTAAGGCAAGGGCAAGAGATGATCCACGGCAGCCAAGTGTAATTCAACACCAAAGGCCCCACAATAGCAGGACCTGCGGTAAAACCCATAAGTAAGATACCCTGCAGCTCGGATTGTACATACACACCCTATGACATCATCAGCTTCCAAAGCACAATAGTGTAAAATGTGAAGGCACCTCACACACACACTTGTGTATTCCCAAACACTGCACCATCGGTGTAAACAGACGGGGAACTTTTAAAATGTACATGTTGGGAGCTGCCATAGCTTTGATTCATCAGCATGTGTTGGAGACTGAAGGTGGTGTGGAGGATGATGCTGACAAACACCTCAGGCACCGGAGGAGGAGGAGAAGAGTGTTCAGACCAAGGGTAACCTACCACGGGCTAGATGATCTGGAGATACTAGAGCATTACAGGGTGGACAGGGACATCATACAGCAAATTGTTGACCTGTGCCAGGCCACACCTCAGAGCCAGAAACAACAGAGGGGAACCCATCCCAGTGGACATGAAGGTATGTGTAAGCTGGAGAATACTAGCCAGAGGTACCTTTCAAAGGCCAACTGGAGATATCATGGGGATCTCACAGGCATCAGCATCCAGGGTACTCCACCAATTCCTGGATGCCATGTTACCACATGCCAATGAGCATATATACTTCCCACGAATGCAGGAGGAGTTGGCCAGCAATATGTGCCTCTTCCACTGTGTGGCAGACTACCCGGAGGTACTGGGTGCAATAGACTGCACACACATACACATCAAGTCACCACCCGGTGAGCATGGTAGGCACTACATAAACGGCAAGGGATACCACTCCATCAACTGCCAGGTCGTGTGCAATGCCCAGGGCATTATCATGGATGTGTGTGCTGGCAGCCCTGAAAGCTACCACAGCTCCCACATCTGGCATGCCTCACAGCTGTACCAGGTATTTTTCAGGGGTGACATCCCATATGGCCATCTTGTGGGGGATACTGGCTATGCACTGGAGCCATGGATGATGACTCCCATCAGAAATGCAGACACACCCATGCAAGAATGCCATAATGAGGCACACTGACAAACCAGAATCATCATAAAGCATGTGTTTGGGATAATAAAATCACGGTTCCGTTGCTTGGACATATCTGGTGGAGCCTTGCAGTACTCTCCAGGCACGTGTGCCTACATCTTCAAGTATGTGCCATGCTACATAATATGATCCTGCAGAAACAGCTGCAGCAGGGACATAATGGTGAAGACCCTCACAGCCCACCACAATTGCCAAGGGCACCACAGGCACAGAGGGATTCAGACCATGAACACCCTGTGCCAGCCCCAGTAGGCAGATGGAGGCATGCCCAGTATGCCCATGCCTTGGCAAAGAGGGAACGTATAGCACATACACTGACAGTGTAGGCCCCTATGGACTGACACACTTCTACACCTGCACACACAGTAAACATGGATGGCACACACACACAACCACCTGTAAATTGTCATGTATAGGTGGTCTACTGTGTGCATCTTACATAGGCAGCCCTCAACTATTGCACACACAACTGCTATTGGCACAAGGTAAGTCAATACCTGAACAGTAAATTAAGCTAACAGCATGAGTTGATACTGTATGTATAGGTTCCTAGGTACATCGGTAGGTACATGCCTGTCAGAAGCCATTCATAAGCCTAGCCAAAATGTGTCTGCTGTCGCCACCCCATTGATTAACTAACTGTCCCTCTGTGGAGCAGAGCCAATTGCAGGATCCCTGGGGTGTAACCACTGTTCCTCACCCACTCTGCAAGGATTCCCTGGTGTGTTAATGAGGGGCTCCATATAATGTAATCAGGGATGTAGTTCCAAAGCATGGGGAGTACCCATGACAGGTATCTGTCACCCCAGCATTCTCCAGTTATGGCTGTGGCAAGGTGTAGCTCATTATAATGTGTGGCTCAATGTGACATGGATTCCCATAGCTGGAGCATATCCATTAAGCCTCATTTGGACATACCATTAATAGGTATCATCTATATGTACACCAACTGAGTTACACATTTGTTTGCAGTATTGAGGAACAGCTGTAGTACACTCTACATACTAAACACCATAACACTTGTACATATCCCAGATGCCTCAGTGGTAAAGCCACTGACTGTGTCATTCATGGTCCCGGTTCCACGACCTGCAACAGCTGTTACGTAATTCTGATGTCCCAAATAATGGATGTTGGATGCAGGTCATTAAAGCACGTTTAAGCACATGTTAGTGGGTTTTTGCACTGGTAAGTGCCGGTAAGTGGCGTTTAAACATTACTACATGGATATGCGCAACACAGGTCTAACTTTTGCTGAATATCATGCAGATCATGGGCAAAGCTGCCCAGAACTGCTGAAATGTGTGTTATTTACCCTTGTACTAATAGTGCCTGCTCTGAGAGGTAAAATGACCACAGCCAGGAGTAGAACACACAACCATGTACACAATCTTCACAATAACCTACCACTAAGCTACCTGAGATGTACCAACGGCAGGTGCGTAATGTGACAGGTTAAAACACAAAAGGGCGGACTTCGGGAAATAGTATACACCACCATGTACCCAATGAAAGGTGTATTTTCTCTCTCTCTCTCTCTCTCTCTCTCTATATATATATATATATATATATATATATATATATATATATATATATATATATATATATAGAGAGAAAGTGATAGAGATATATGTCGATATATATGGATATACATATATATGCAAATATATAGATAGGTTAACAACATCTGCACAACCATGGAGGTACATATAAATAGGATACTACTAAATACCGAATGCTTTACATACCGATGCGTGTAATCATGAGGCTTAAAGACTGAAAGACCACAGTACCGAAACACTAGAACCGTGAGTACTATTATTACGATGTTAAGGGACATTTAGGTAGTGCTTCTGGTGCTGCGGTTCAGGTAGGTACTGTGTGTAAGTGAGTTTCTGATTGCTGTACTGTGTGTAAGTGTGTATTCTGAGTGTGGTGTGTGTTTCCGGGGGACTGCAATGTTTGTGTGTGGGTTTGCTTTGTGTGTCTGTTTGTGCTATCTCTGAGGTAGATTATTAAAGTAGGTGTGGTGTGGGGTGCACAATCACCCACATGGGGATGTATGGGGACATGGCCACCTGGCCATATGTAGTGTAGGATGGTTTGTTTGGATGTGATGGGTAGCAGTGTGCCTATGTGTGCATGTGTGTGTTCTGTGTTTGTGTTAGTTCTGGGAGTTTGACTGTCACGAGTTTGCGTGTTCGGTATTGTGGGGTTTGGCAGTTTGGGAATGGTAATGTGGTCGTTGGAAGTGTGTGCATTCCTGAATCCATGGGTATGCCATATACAGTGGTTGAAGTCTTCAAATATGTGTATAACATGGACCATAGCAATCACACATTCCGCCACAACCGAACATTATGAACAAAGGATATGGAGAGTATATATGTCTATACACTATTACAAATATGTGCTATGGACATGAGCCAAAGATAGGGTTACCACCTGTCCCATCTTGCAAGGGGCAGTCCCTCTTTGTGTGGTAGTGTCCTGACCAAAATGAGTACAAATACTAATGTCCAACAATCTTGAGACATTTGGCATATTCCATATTTAATGTAATTGTTGCATAAAATAGTCATCTGTATCTAAAATACCTACATGTAACAAGAAACAGGATAAGCAAGTAAATTGCTGCAAGAATAAGCTTTTATATAGGCATATATGTAAAGTTCTATACTTTGTACTGACCGTGTGTATGTGTCAGCCTCTAAAATCCAATGTGTGTCCTGCAAATGTCCCACTATGGCCATTTGAAAAGGTGGCAACCCAAGCCAAAGAGGTTCGGTCACCAACACAACTCCAATGAGTGCAAATATCTGTGACAGAAATACACGAGACAGCTTTGATGTAGCAACATTTCATTACATACCAATGTATTTCCGAAGGGATTGAAGGACCAACATCACCTGCATGCTATACAGAAACCAATTAACAATGGCTTAATGAATCAGCCTGCAATTACCATAGTATTAGTCCACTAAATGATAGGTCTTCAAATAGGGAAGGAGCCCTCATACACATATCGAATATGTATAAATACAGTTCCTACACACCTGCATCTGCTATGTACACCCACTTACATCTCCCCCACACCCGAAACAATTGCAATACATACCACAATAACATCACAAACATCCACTCACTCTATGACATCTGCAGAAGCCTTAACATACCTTGTCCGAGACACACTATAATGGCCCTATGTGAAATCTTTGCTGTTGTACAATGGAACAGACACCGATGTTACAGGGTTTGGTTGAAATAATCCCACATCAAACGGCTGTGTGTACACCAGAAAGTGTTACCAATTATTGATTAACAGCACAGTATGATAGACATGTACAGTATAACAAAGATGTCAGGTGAGCACAGTTCAAAACACCTAACGTTCTATGCATAGCCACACAGCCTTGAGCTGCCCAAACATCCTTGCCAGACCTAGCATTTGCAGATGTATCAGGTACAAATCCTGCAGAAGTAGCAATGTTCAGAAATATAACAGCTAGACTCACATGTAGAACTACATCCTCTAGCCATTACACACAATCCAGGTGGGCCATGAAGTGAATATATCTTTGTGTGTCTCCATATAGCTGTTGCAATTCATCACAAACAACACATCTAGGCCATCTTCCTCGAAGGTAGGGCAAAGGGACAATGCCCACGTGGAGTATTCAATTATACACCACTGTTGCCATGTCATTGGCTAATGAAGTAGCTGCACAGCTGATGTGCATGTAATCATCTACTCCGGAACACCAATTAGTGGCAGGATACCACATGTAACTGATATCTAAGTATAAAAGGATGGCTTGTCATACATTCAAACCATCTGTACATACAAGAAAAACGTTACAACGAGGATTGCAACACAAAACGATTAGGATTTATATAACCATCAACGACAACTCGGGTTACTAATAAGGTATGTAGAACACTCAGTATGTCAGCGTTATGTAGTACCTGTTCTGTAATAATTAAAGTGTATGCAATGCATATAGTGGGAAAAGGTATTATGCAGTGATGTATTGTTGAGCATAGTAACTCTCGTAGAAATTGTGTGTACTGCTGTAGGCCACAAGGTAAACACCTCATACACCACAAGGGATGCTATATAAGGACTTTAAACACAACAATTCCACTCCAGCCGCTGTCAGTGGCAGGGTTGGTCCAACAAGTATGTGCCATAACAAGGGATAGTATATGTTGATATACTGTAACAGTAGGCATATGTATGGACGTATAACTGAGAATAACATGTCTGAGGTGGTCCTGCTGTGCAATTATGATTTGCATTGTGGGATATTGTGGCAAAAATGTGTAATGTACAGTATTGTAGGTAGATATGTCTAAAATTTTACATAGCATTACTGTTATGTTATGCAAACATCAGTTATGTCTATTGGCATGTACAATACACAATAACAATATATATATGACTTGTAGTCACCAGACAGTGTATCAGTATGATAGCTAATTGAAATGGAAGAGCTAGTCAATTATCCATGCACAAAGGACATGTAATAACTTCATAGGTTCATAGTTAGATACTATGCTGTCTGACCAAGGCCATTCATAAGCCTAGCTACAGTGTTTTGACTTGTGGCACCTCCCTAGGTTAGTTTCCTGTGCTTCTGAACAGCAGAGCCATTAGTTTCCTGCACCTCTACAGCAGAGCCACTGCAGTGATTCCTGGTGTACATGTCTGTCTCCCATCCACCCATCGAGGTATCTCTTAAAGACTGCTAGTAAGGGTCCCTGCCTGATGTACATAGGAATCATGTTCCAAAGCATAGGGAGTGTCCGGGTGAGGAATGTATCCCTCCAGCACATCCAAGTCATTGTTGCATTTAGGTACATATCCCAGAGCATTTGACTCTCAGGGGCTTTTGCTTATGTGGGGCATATCCATCAATATTGTTTTGGACATGGGCCTTGTATGTTCATCAGAGATCACCTCTGAGCATGCGGTATGCAAACGAGTACAGTTGGAGTTTCTGTAGTTGGGATGCATACGTCATCCTTCGGAGGTCAGTATTCCACTTGGTGTGGTAATGTTGTGGTATTTCAACCCATTGCTGTTGTCTCGTAAGGCACATCCCAAATGGGGTGGTGTACCCTTTAATGTGTTTCATAAGTCATGAGTAGAGAGGCACAATGGCTGCCTTTGTTCTGGCTAAAAGCCCATTAGAGATTAGGGGAGCCACATAGAAGGATATCCACACCACCTTGCCAATATGGTTATCAAAGGAGTGAATGCTATCTACTTGGGTTCTAAGATCCCTTATTGTGTCTTACGTATGTAGGGGACTACCACCTATGTGATAGTCTGTGGATGATTTGTGTAATCCAAAAAGGATGTCTATGCACCTTGTGGCATGCAGCTTGAGGCCATGTTATTGACACCAGGTATCCGTCCCAGTGACACCCTTATGGAGGGAGTCTGTATCAGCTGGGGAATCAATCATGGCCCCTAGTTTGCAGTCGTCTGCAAACATTTTCTGGGTAAGTCCTCCTGTGCTAGCCTGTACCTCAGAGAAGCATATACCGAACATGAGGGGCCCTATGACCGAGCCCTGGGGGACGCCAATTGTAACTGATTTACAGTAGGACCTAGGGTATTTTACCCTCACTGTGTGGGTTCTGTCCATGAGCCACTTTGCATAACATCTTGTGATGTAGGGGTTAATGTGCAGGTGGATGTATATTTTGATAATACCAGAGTGGGGAATGGTGTTGAAGGCCTTTGAGAGGTCAAGATAGGCTGTGTGAACCTGGTTAACCTCATCTACTGCCTTGGTAACTGTCTCAAAGGACTCCACCAGGTTTAGGAGGCATGGTCTAGTCCTAACAAATCCAAACTGGGTGGGATCAAAGGTTTGGAGGCCACCAATGTCTCTGTGAATGAGATCCATGATGATGTGCTCCATAGCCTTGCAGAACAGTCTAGCTAGGTGTATAGGGCAATAGTTCCCCTGGTCCATTATGGCGCCACCTTTGTGGAGTGTGATAACTGTTGCTGTGCGCCATTCAGGGGCCACAATGCCTGATGTAAGGCTATTATTGAATATGGTGCCTAAGTGGGGAGCCAGTTCGTTCTGAAGTTTGTGGAAATCGCAGCCTGGGATATTGTACGGTCACATGGGTGCTGTGTTCCTGGCTTTATAGAGTGCAGCTTTGAACTGCGTAGTTGTGATAGCAGGGACTCTGCATTGTTCCTGTATGGATATGGGCCCTTTAGGGTGTGAGAGGGGTGTAAAGTTAGCACTGAACCTATCTGCCAGGATGTTGCCAATATCAGTCGGTTCTGTAATGTTCATGCCTTATTGCTGTATGTCAGAGCAGATGTGGGTATCACCATTGAGAGTAGTGACATACCTCTAGAATGCTTTGTGGTAGTCCTTGGAATTAGTCATGGTTATATTTACGTAGCTAGCTTTGGAGGATGTGATAAGGGATCTCAGATTCTTGCTGAGGCTGACCAGGGAGCTCCTCCACTCATGGGATTGCACTCTACTTTGCAACAGTCTCCTCCTTCTGTTGTACATTATGTCCATGGCAGTGGACCCCCAGAGTGGCCTCCATTTTCTGGTGGGTACCATTATGGTTCTGTTTGGGATAGCATGATCCATGCAGTCGTGTAAGTGCTAATTAAGTGCAGTTGTGTATGATTCAGCGGTTGTAATAGTATTGTTCATCTGCACAGGTGTCATGACGTTTACTACTGTTGTCATAAGAAGCCTGAAGTTGGCTTTATAGAAATATTGTACTGTGTTTTCCATAAAGGGTGTGGTGCCAGGATGTGGATAACAAGGTTGATTAGCGTATGTTCGGATCTGACCAACGAGGAGATAACCCCAGGTGTGGAACACCAGTCACACATGTTGGTAATGACCAGGTCTAGGATATTGTTGCCCCTGGTGGTGGTGCAGATAGGTTGATCCAGGCAATTGGAGGTTATGAATCCCAGAAAGCGTTGGCCTATGTGTCCGTACATGAGTTGGTATCCCAGTTAATGGTGGGGTAGTGTCAGTCGCACATCAGTAGTGTGTCTGTTTTAACCCTACTTTCCAGTACACCAAGAAGAGAGGACCATTAACCGTGGGGTATGGTGGGGGATCTGTAGCAAGCTACAATTTGTATAGCAGTTATGGCCAGAGTTAGTTGCACGTGGATAAGCTCTGATGCATTGTGCTAAGCAACTAGCCTGGTGGTTGGATATCCTTAGGACATATGGACACACCTCCACCGTGGGTGTTCTGGTCCTGGTTACATGACTGAAAGGTGTGGTATGAGTAATAGCCTGGTAGTGCAGGGGTGCTCTCAGGAGCCTAGAAGCAGGTCCCAGTCACTGCACAGATATCGAAGTGGTCCATTACAAGGAGTGCCTCGAGTGAGTGCTTTTGAGATGAAGGCGTCAAGCACTGAATAGCATTACCCTTAGGTTTTGCTTGCCTGTTCCTGTTATGGTAGTGAATGTTATTTGAACCGTGCCTAAATCAGGCACTATAGGATCAGCAATTATCCAGAATCCCAGGGCCGACAGGTGCAGGCCATCTGTGCCAAAGCATCGTGTTCTGTTGACCATGTCATTCAAAGCAGACAGATACTGGATACCCTTGGAATGATACCAGAAGCATAGGCAATTGTTGAAATGAATAATTTTGTCCTTGTACTGCGTTATCAGTCTGAATGATGGCAGAATGCTACTCAGGGCTAGGGCGATACCTACCTGGGCTACAAGATCGGAGAGCTATTCCATGTCTGTTTACATGTAGTCCAGAAAGGTACATCTCAGGGCATTCACACTAACATGGACAATGATACAGTCATATTGTACCTGTTGAGGAGTGACCTGAGTGCATAGGTTATGTTGTGGATCCTGTTACCCGACAGGCAGCTGACAGTAACTATCTCCTTGTGTAGCCTGGTGAGTGGGACATCAGTGTGACTGCATATAGTCACCTATAACTAGTGTGTTGGGTACGTTATTTCGCCCTATTGGCTGTGGTTGATGGGCACACTGAGTCTGTGGGCTACAAGTAATTGGTGTTGTGTTGGGGGATGGGGGCTGCCTGCGTTTATGCTTTGGAGTTCTCTGTTGCCTCAACAGAGTAGTATTGAGAGGGTCCAAAAATGTTGCTGTCTTAATATGTGTGGCCTGTGGTGAAGGAGATCTAGTGAGACTATGTGATGAGTGTGTTGTGGTGCAAATGTTTATCTTCCCCACATGATTGTCAGGTGCAGTCTGGGTTGGAGAGAGCTTTACCTCCATCATGGCTAGATATGTGCATCTCCCACAGGTTGTAGTGTTGGATGTTAGGAGGGGAGTATTGACTGTGTACACAAGACAATTTCTATACTGCATCAGGATGCCCATATTCATCATATAGACAGGTGAGAACACTGTGAATTGACAGTTGGAAATGCCTGAATATATAACTATTTCCCACTAGATAAGTGAGGAAAGTGTGTACAAGAGCTGTTTTACTCTAAGCAAGTGAGAAATGTAAGTACAGACAGTGTTTACCTGTAGGTAATGAGGAGGATTGAGTGCTATAGTAATTAGTAGCTCATATAGTGCTTACATGTTCTGAACAAGTGCTGAGCATGAATGAGCAATAGAGATAGGGTGTTGGATAACATAAACACACTGCCCCCCCAACAGGTACACAATCATATATCCATGTACACTACAGAGCCCCTGTAACCATAACTATGATGGTACAAGGTGCACTCAGGCTGCATTGGACCTGTCCACATCCCTGGTTGTATCATACACATATGGCAAAACAGTTTGCTCTACACATACACATCATGTAAAACATAGCTTCATGTCAGTCTGTGAAAACACTGAATGGTGCACACCAACAGTTATCGCAACCCACAAAGTGGAGACACCACTCATAATGGTAGGCACTGCACTACTACCCTGCTGAGTCTGGTCTGAAAGGCCATGAACCTTAATCAACGTATATGTTGTTAGCAGTACAGATGTAGATGACAGTACAGATGATTTCACACTGCATATCATACCTGTGACAGGTCATAGGACATCATCACCCATACTGTGTTCCGCCTACACTCAGTATACTAGATGTACATTCGTATGTCACAGGAGTGTTCTGCCAGTGGACTGTTGACAGAACCAACACTACAGAAGGTTTCTGATTAATATGTGCATATCACATCAGTGCCAGTTACAGTAAAACAGAGTTAATTCATTGTAGTCCACCTCATTGTAGCCCATACCACACAAACAATCGGGAGGCATCTGCCTATGTAAGTATGTGAATGGCTATGACCTAGGAGCTGACTCAGTGTTGTGGACAACATACAGAAAGGGCTTTGTGGGTGAGGTGTGCGACATATGTGCCCAATCTGATAACTGCATATTGCATTGTCATTGCTAGGTTAATAACCCTGTACCCATGAACTACCACCTAGGCAGCGGCCAACATAATGGACACTGTGTGTAAAGGATGCTGCTGTGCAGTTTACCTCCCTGAGCTAGTGACATCACCAAGCCTATTAGGTAGTCATAAGTGGCAACCCTAGTCATGACAGGGTGCCATCCATGAATATAGAGATCATTGTTCAGTCGTACTCATCACTCAAGTGACCTATATCGGATTACATATCACCTTTAAGGGGTATTGGCCATGTTTGAATGGCCGACACCAGCCTTCACAATCCTCATCTCCACTATGTAGCATGATGCCTACCCTGCATAAAGCCATGTCCAACACTGTGATGTTGGACATGCTACATGTACATATCCTGATTTCAAATACATACGTCATGAACATCTATGTTCCTAGTACAAGGATCGCCACATGCTGGACAGATCCTTGTGCCATACACGTTACATACTCCTGCCATACTATGCAACCCTGTCCAGCAAAGCTGCACATTTCACCTCTGTCAGACATGGTGTGATGACCACATGGTAGATGTATCATTAACCGTGTGGATCAGTTATGTGGCACTGCTTCACCTGGTGCCAGAAACACGGCTGTTGGCTACAGCTAGGTAACCTTACATCCTAGGCTCATACAAGGCACAGGGCATACAGACTACTAGATGACCTTGGCCGTACATGCTATAGTTGATAACCATCCCTGCAAATACCATCAGGCTAGCCAGTGTCCCATGTGTATCACATGTGCAACACAGGCGATACGTGACAGGATGTTGAACTGCTCTACAGTGCCATGTAGATGTATATGGCAAAACACATGCATGTAAAGCCTTCCGTGTGCATGTCTACAGTGTCACAGGTCATGTCCGTTAAGGCAGTGTATGTGTTTATATGTGACATATACACAGCATCAACATCGACAGCATTAATGTGGATACATCCAGGCATGTGCTGATAGGTAAGAACACCAGTACAGGCAAACAGACATGCCCACATCAAGACAGCATCCACATGGACTATGAGCAATGTAATCAGGTGACACACATATATGGTGATAATATCCAATCCCCATTGGGTGGCACATGTGTGTGACACAAACATGTCAGTGGTGTCAGTGTCATGAAGATTTGCAAAGACAGCTATTTATATGTAATAAATATGATACACATGTATGTGCAGCTGTATCTCTGTGCATCTCTGAGATACTGTGACCTGTCTCCATCATTAGGTCTTCCAGGTATGCCATGAGCAAGGCTGCCAGCCTATACACGATTGGAGGATGAGGCCCTTATACCTTACCGCCAAGACAACTATGATGTCCTGTTTAGCCATGTGCCACAGGATGAACAGCAGCAGGATGACCTGTGACAGGAACTTTGCAGGAGTGTTAATGATGTGGGTGGCCATAACCGCGCATACCAGCAGATCCACAGACACTGCATGGACCTAATAAGATGGGTGAAACAGCATGTGAATGCAATCACCAGGGAACAAGGTGCAACAGGTGGTGGGCCACCAACCCAGCCCCCACTCACACATACCGAGGAGCTACTGGCCAACCTGGTGACACCAGCAGAACAGCATCCACAAGCCTTAGCTGACATCATGGAGGTGGTGTCTCTCAATCACCAAGCCTGGAGTTGCCTGGTAATTCCCTACTGCACATATAACTATTATATCCCATACAGCTGCATGTGTCACTGTACAGTATGTAAAGTAACATCATATGCAAGGCATGTATACACACATGCCGCATACTATACTATGCTATTCTGTGTATGCACACATGTGCATACTCCATAGTATATCCTATTGTACTGGCGAATGTTTTAACATGCACATTGCACCCTGTAGCTGTCATACAGGTGTGGATAATGATCATACTGCTGTGTCACCCCTATATAGGTACCTCTGGCGTTCCGCTAAGACAGCAGGCCATTGCAGGTGAGGCAGTTATAAGTATCAGGCATGTTAATGCACAGATCTATTCACCATTTGGCCATTTAACACATGTACACATAATGTATGGTCCGGTCACAATATACAGGTCACATCGGCAATCCATCACAATGGCTACCCATGTGCAATACTTACAAACTAAGTGAAACACCAAAATGAAACCTCAGAAACTGTCATTGCTAGATGTGTGGACAGCTGTGCATACAATGGTGGAGGTGTTGTTCAATGTAGGAACATGTACTACACATCAGAACTACACATGTGGGGTACACAAACAGTACTACACAGTGAGCTAGAGTATGAGCAGCCCACAGGATTCACCATTGTGGATTATGCCCCTGCTATGAGTGCACACATTTTGATGTGCTATCTGACATGTCCATGACATGTAGTGGGCCGGCTGCAACATTGTCTCACTATCCCATAAAATATACCCCACATATCAAACATACAACCCTTTGTCTGAATAACCCTGTGGACAGTGGAGTATATGACATCTATGGGTGTATGTCATATGGGACAACACAGACTTGAGATAGATGGCCATCATGACCATTTGGCCAACACATATTCACACATGGCCATGGAGGATGGCCAGAGACATGTAGCAACACACAGTAGATGTGATGTGTTTGTGTGTACACTCTGTTGTACATTGGCTACACATGGTCCAACTATAGCCTCTATTGAATGGTTGTATTGCAGATGTGGAACACTGGACATCCTACAGGCCTGTGCACAGCTTGTGGAGGCATAACCTCATTCAACAACATAAGATGTGTTGAACATCATGACTGTGTCACAGCATGACATTAGTCACCTGTACAGCATCCACGTACATACACAGACAACCACATCAGGCCACAGATACAGTACATTTCCCTTGCTGCTGTTAGACATCACTGTCAGCCGTGCACCTTGTGTGTGTGGTAGACAAATGTCATGCGGGACATGGTGTATTGACAAGTCTGCCATGTATGGACATGGTTGCCAGGCAGCTAAAATATGTTTGCAGATGTGCAGGGTTGTCATCCGTATGGCCTTCGGTGACCTGTGTCACACATTCCACATCATAATTTCGTGTGTATACACCTCAGAGACATGGGTCACAATCCACAGTATATATGTATTGTGTATGCAAAGTCATGGCTATGCACTGTGTCTGTAATTCACACTGTATAGCAATAGAGATGCCTCATGATTCCATGCAATGGCACTGTATCTGTACTTCACACTGTATAGTAATATAGACACCTCATAATACCCTGCAATGGTCATGCACATCTGCTAAATGTCCATTTTATCTGTAGGGCGGACAGACAACACTGCAATGTGACACCATTACCCCACTGTATATGTGACAGGACACCATTGTGTTAAACATGTATGCATGTCAATGCACACTCAGCAGATTACATGTCATACTACATGTTAATTTCAAGGTCATATGCCACACATCAGCCATGTGTACTGTTAACCTGTGCTGGTCCACATGATGTAACACAGGGATGCATACTTACTACCATGATTGTGTGAAATGCATGGCTTTTGCTATGACACATGCATGCTGTTGTGTGCAACCCAGGGATGTATGATAACTACCACTATTATTGTCTGAGCTGCATGCCGTCTGCTGTATCACATGCGTGTTGCATGCCTTCTGTCAAATCACATGCATGGTGTGTGTCTGTGTGTGTCTGTATTGTAATGTAGAGTCTTTGTCTGCCCTCACAGGTGATGTAGGTGCATTACCCTCCTGCGGTCCATCTGATGTTAGTGTCCCCACAAACTCTAGCAGTGATGATGAACATATGCTTGAGGCACAGGCAGGGTTGTCAGGGGCTGAATCTGTGCCATTGGTTGCCATCCCACCTATATCCCCCTCATTCCCGCACACAGATCTCATGCCAATACATACCCCATCACCAGTGGCCATAGAGGAAGGACAGTTGGCATGTGGTAGCTTGGAACAGGAAAGTGTGGTGGCTATGGAAGGTGTGTATTCACACCATGGTGTCAGGCAAATGACTGGAGATGGGCCACACAGGCATGTGGCCAGTGCTGCTCGTAGGAGGACCTCTGGCCGACATGACCCTGCAGGACAGAGCGCAGCAGCTGGTGTCACCAGACACATGTTTCAGGCTGTATTGGTGGCACAGGCATGTGCTGAATGGCAGAACAGAGAAGGGCAGAGGCTTCAGAGGGCTGCTATCCATTCTTTAAACAACAACATCCAGGCAATGGCAAATGCTCAACAGCAGATTGCTGAGGTTTTGGACAGATGATTGGGTGACATGGTTGGAATCCTAAACTGTGACAATCCACGAGCATGAGCTGTCTGTGCTGGAACATCTGGTAGGATTGAGGCGTAGGGCACGTGAACGTAGGCCAGCTACATCACCTGGTGCAGGTCTACGTTAACGAGCTACATCACATGCCCGCTCCCATAGTGGTGGTAGCAGCAGCAGTGCAGCTGGTGCTGCGCTGTCCACACCAGGACACAGCAGGCCACGTGCACATGGCCCTGGACAGTCCCAACAGGGACACGGTTCCAGTGGACATGAGTCATTGGACAGTACCCAATCTGCACCTCTGCCTGGTAGTGCCCGTGCAACCTATGGCAGGCACAGGTCACATGGCCATGGCCGGACACCGTGAGTTGCAAAACCTGGTCTGTACAGTCTGGAGCTGTCAAAAATACCACTGTGTAGGCCAGACACATGGCAGAACTGTGTGCACACATACACGCACACACCAGAAACATCTGTAGGACACCACAACACACACATGCATAACAACCACACATGGCCAATTAGATCACAGGCCCTAACCCACACACATAATGTCATCCACTGGTGCAGCCTAGGCCCCTGGCAAACATTATCACCCTGTGCATATGATGATGTCTGTGCCGCATCCCTGTCATCTACACCATTGGTGCAGGGAGATGCTCATATGGTCTTATGCACAGGGTGAACAAAATAGCGAGATAAGTGTAGATTACAATTGTTGTGTACTGTTGACACGCAGCAGACATACCATGTAGTGCAGGTTTAGAATGCATTGTTTTCTGTTCACAGTATATGTCTTGGTAACAACAGTAACAGCATGTTTGTCATGATGTCCTGCTTCCCTTCTTCAGGTCTAATTGCATGTGCCATTGACTGTCAGTGTTTGCAGTTAGTTTCCCATGTGTAAATGTGGACTACTCACAGGTATGTATGGCAATACCAGCATGCTATTTCTAGTTTCAACCTCACTGTTAGAAAGGCTGACATTCCAAAGATGTCTACACATCTACTGATCCAGGAGCATGGGAGCTGTGTACTAAGCTACAGTGGCTAGAGACATGACATCCATACTGGGTGACATCACAGGTACAGTTACATGGTGCGGGGAGTTTACATAGCAGTCTAGGTGATGACAAGGGTAGAGGCCAGTTGATAGATTGAGGCCTCACTGTGTAGCAGTAATACACATTCACATTTCAGGATGAGAACACACAACTACACACACACACACACACACACACACACACACACACACACACACACACACACACACACACACACACACACACACACACACACACACACACACACAGGTATCTGCACACATGTATCAGACATACAGTAACACGCCCACACTCATGAGGTCAACGACACTGTAACACACACACACACACACAATTGATAGTGTTGAGGTGAGGACCCCTGCCTATGTGGTAATCACCATTACAGTACTATGCACCCACATGATGCGACACAGAGAATACACATGTACAGGTAGTCAGTAATGCCTAAGATCGACGGCATCAACAAGGTAGTAGATTGCATCACCTGGAGGGGTTAGGGATCCTATTTGTTCACTATGGTAACATACATCCTCACTCCATGGACCAGACAGCCATACATACATACACACACACACACTGTGGAGTCCACAATTGAATGCACCTATGTCATGCACATACAGATAGCTCACATGTGTGTGATGCACACCCCACCCCTGCCTATGTCTTGCTTTCTACAATGCAGTATCTACAGATCTCTACAACAGTGTACAGGAGAATGAGTAACAATTGGGATGTATTCCCCACCATACGTGGCATATATGGACACACAAGCAAACACACATGGCAGTAGTGTGAATCAAACACCTGCTATCTTATGATATGTATGAGAGACATGCAGCAGTATTGCCCGCATTACAATGTGTACCGACGCTAGCTTTGGCAATTGTGCTGATATATGCACACAGGAGGTCTTAAGTGTTACAGGTTTCAAGTGATTTACAGTCAGTGACACCCTGGCCGCTGAGTAGGTTGTATGTGTTCCCCTTCAATTAACAGAAACATAGCTTAGTGTTTGCACATGTTATTGTAGGACTGCTTTTGACACACCTGTGAGCTGTCCTCAGCAAACATCCATCTGCAAAGATGGCCCACCACTTAGTTATGTCCACACATCCGTCCATACCTGATGTACATCTTACCGTACTGTAAGTATATCACCATATACAGTTGGCAATGATGGAGCTGCATTGCAACTGCATGTTGTAGTAAGACACATGTCACCTGCAAACATCAGCTACTGCACACGCATGGTAGCTGAATGCACACCACTACATGTACATGTGTGTAGGTCTTACATTCCTGTCATTTAGCCATGTTTGTAGGCATTGCAATTGGTGGACATGTGTGATGACATACATCACACATTGACTGTTGTATGATATGATATTGTCATGGGTAACCAGTACAGAGGGAATGTTAACTCAGTCAACATTGATATCACACCTTATGACTGTTAGCATTCAACAGCCATGGACCTACCTTCCATGTGCATGTGTGTAATTGTTGTAGCCACCTGTCTGCATGAAGGACAGCAACAGCTCTGCTATATACATATGTGTTGTGTGTGTGGCATGTACATATTCATGGCAGGTACATGTATGTCATATCCAAACATGGGGGTGTTTACTGGTGTACAGCAACAGTCATCTGTTACTGATGTATATGACCCAGGGACCCTGTTATGTGTACAGCCAACCTGGTTACGAACAGTGGTATCATTGCATTGCAAAACACATGATGCAACTGTATCAGTACTTGTGTAGTCTGCATAGTTGATGTAGAGCTAGGTACAGTCCACTGGTCATGGGTCACATCGTGTTGTACTATTATATGTTCTATCACATGTATGGATATGTGTTGATGGTCCAAGGACATGGTGATGTCTGAGGGCTACATTCTAGAATGCAGCTTTTGACACTGTGATCTGCACCTGACACATCTGTAATGCCTTTTGAGGATGTACTGGTCAGTACATGTGAGTGGCCTTCATGTACGTGGGGACACCACCACCTGGAGCAGTCCGTACCTGTGTTATGGCCCACATGTCTGTATCCGAGGTATACGATGGTAGTGCTATTGTGCACAACTGAGCCTTCAGCCCGGTGTTCCTCACTGCACAGATGTCAGTATTCCCCATTGTTGGATCAACATTGGGCAGCTGTGATTATGAATGCTACACATCTAGCACTGTTTAGCATACACATACAATGCAGTTGCCCTCTAGGTGTCAGGGTGTTAACCTGGTCTCAGGACATTCAACTATGAATGGCACTATATGGCTGAAGTAGCCACTCCTGGCAGGACATCACAATGGGTTGTAGTAGTGTGCCAGGTTTAGATTGGTACATCTAAGGTGATGGACAGCAGAAGATGTTGTGTAGAAGACCAGTGTCAGATATATGTAGTGCAGCGTTCCTGCTAACAATGACAACTATCGACACCGGAGTCCATTACAATGTGTTGTTCACGTCTGACTGTAATAGCATGGCCATTGTGCCCTTCCGTATTTAGAATCAGAGTGCATACAAAACAGCCCTGTGCTACTAAGTGTGCGAGCATGCCCAGTATAACGTTATGTAGATGGACACATAGATGGACACATAGTGCATTCCAAATGGCTGTGTGCTACTGTGTGAGCATGCCCAGTAACACCTTGTGTCAGTTATGTGCCTCTATGTGTATGGGCATGGCCATTGTAACCCTGTATAGCGATAGTAGTGGTCCAGTCAACAAATGGCCAAACCCCATGTTCTGTAACTGCGTAATGCTGTAGTGTGATAAGGTAGTTAGGTCAGTGTTCTAATCCCAGCCTTGCCAAGTGTGAGTGTGTCTCCATCTGCCTGGGGACAGAATAATGCTTTTAGACTGTTCACACTCCATACAATCCCTATCACTGACTTTGCCATTGCTGATGATGTCACTCACCTAGAAGTACACCTCTGGGAGTGTTGCATCCCAATAATCTTGGTAGCGCATTCTGTAGCTGCGTAATGCTGTAGTGTGATAAGGTAGTTAGGTTGGTGTTCTAATCCCAGCCATGACAAGTGTGTGTGTCCCCATCTGCCTAGGGACAGAATAATGCTTTTAGACTGCTCACACTCCATACAATCCTTATCGCCGACTTTGCCATTGATGATGATGTCACCCACCTAGAAGTACACCTCTGGGAGTGCTGTGTCCCAGTAATCTCAGTAGCGCATTCTGTAACTGGGTAATGCTGTAGTATTTTAAGGTAGTTAGGTTGGTGTTCTAATCCCAGCCATGCCAATTGTGTGCGTGTGTGTCTCTGCCTGGGGGCAGAATAATGCTTTTAGGCTGCTCACACTCCATACAATCCCTATTGCTGACTTTGCCATTGTTGATGATGTCACCCACCTAGAAGTACACCTCTGGGAGTGCTGTGTCCCAGTAATCTTGGTAGCTCATTCTGTAACTGTGTAATGCTGTAATGTGATAGAATAGAAAGGTAGGTGTTCTATTCCAAGGCATGACAGTGTGCGTTTGGCAGTCATATTTTATGTGTTGGTGTCTGTGAGTAGCTAGCTACTGGATGTGTTGAGGAGCGTGTTTTGTTGTTTTCCTATATAGTGGCCATAAATGCCACAACCGGCCAAGAGCGTGGGTTGGCAAGACATACACATACATTCGGCAATAGGTCTGCTGAGTAATGTCAGCAGCCCTAATCTTACCTTTAATACAGTCTGAACCCATGTGACACACAGAAACACACTTGCTTTGACATTAACACCAGTACATAATGCAGGAGGTGCATGTGGTTTCCTTTTCATTCTTGTCTAATGCTTTGGTGTCATGTGGTCCCCTGTTGAGATATATATACTATATCTACGTATGTGTGTGTGTGTGTGTGTGTGTGTGTGTGTGTGTGTGTGTGTGTGTGTGTGTGTGTGTGTGTGTGTGTGTGTGTGTGTGTGTATATATATATATATATATATATATATATATATATATATATATATATATATATAGACATTAGCACTCATAAATCTACAAGATGGAATACATGTCCTATACTGTTGAATACCTGTGCTGGATGAGCTGTACGTGATAACCACAGATGTGTGTATATCTGCCATGGCTTAGTGGTAAAGCATGTCGTCTGTGGTGTGCAGGGTCCCGGTTTCAAGCCCTGCAGAGGTCAGTTGTTTTGTTGCTGGGAAGAACAAGGTACACTGAATATGGTAATGGTAAGGCACTTTTAACCAGTTGTGTGCGGGTCTGCGCGACAGTAAGCAGTGGTTATTTTTGGGGAGGCTCAGCATGGGTCATGTAACTATGCATTAGAAGACAATACTATGCAAAAGAGGTGGAAAATAGTGAATCCCGTTTATCCCCAGGCTGTGATGCAAGTCCCAAAAGTGTATGTGTATAGATAGCCGGGTGCAGGACTCGAATACAGATGAAAGCAATGGGGGTGTGTGTCAGGCATACTGTACGTAGATTGGAGCCCTGTGTCTTGGGATTGCTCCTGGCTTAGCACGCCTAAGCTAGGGGTGTGTCTATACCTGCCCAGTGCAATTGGGAGGGACAACAGCAATAGGAGAGTAGTCAAGGTGAACAAGCTGGGCAAACAGGTGATAGTTATCACAATAAGCAGATTACAGGCCCAGTAGATCAGCCCGGCCCAGAACACTACGATAAAGTGAGCAAGCACCATCCCCTCAGGTTTTTTCACACTCTACACCATCGGTGTATATCATGCAGGGAAATTTTTCCAAACAATCCAATGAAATGAGAAGGGCTGCAGCAGGCAACATAGACCAACATGTGCAGGAGGCTGAAGGTGGTGAGGATGTGAATTCTGCCGAACAACCCTCAGTGAGGAGACAGAGAAGACTGTACAGACCCAGGGTAACCTACCAGGGGCTACATGAGCTGGAGATAGTGGAGCGCTATGGGGTGGACAGAAACATCCTACAGCAGATTGTTGAGCTTTGCCGACCACACCTGACACATCAAACAGGCCGAGGGGAACCCATCTCAGTGGATACCAAGGTATGTGTAGACCTAGGTATACTAACCACAGGTACCTTCCAAAGCACAACTGGGGATATCATGGGGATCTCACAGGCATCTGCATCCAGGGTATTCCACCAGTTCCTGGATGCCATGTCACCACTTGCCAGTAAGCACGTACATTTCATCAACACACATGAGGTATTGACCAGCAATATGCGTCTCTTCCACCAAATGGCAGACTACCTTGGGGTAGTGGGTGATATAGCCTGCACACACATACGCATCAAAGCACCACCTGGTGAGCAGGGTAGGGCCTATATTAACCGCAGGGGCATCCCCTCCATCAACTGCCAGGTCATATGTGATGCCCAAGGCATTATACTGAATGTGTGTGCTGGCTGCCCTGAAAGCTATGACAATTCTGATATATGGCATCTGACGCAGCTGTACCACAGCTTTGCCAATATGGACATCCCCTATGGTCACCTAGTGGGGGATGCTGGGTACCCACTGGAGCCATGGCTGATGACACCCATCAGAAATGTACACACACCTGAACAACTATGCCATAATGAGGCACATGCACAGGCCAGACATATAATAGAGCATGTGTTTGGGATGCTCAGGTCACGGTTCTGGTGTCTGGACACATTCGGTGGAGCCTTGCATTATTCACCAGCTACATGCACCCAAATTGTTATGATATGTGCTATGCTATACAATATGATCCTGCGGAAACAGCTGCAACAGGAACAGCATGGGGCAGGGCCACATAGCCTCCCACCAATGCCAAGGTCTGTACAGGCACAGAGTGACTGGGAGGAGGAACAACCTGAGCTGGACCAGTAGGTGGAAGGAGGCATGCCTGGTATGACCTGTCCTTGGCAAAGAGGCAATGCATAGCATATGCACTGACACAGTAGGTACCCAGGGAATGTCACCCTCTCTGACTCGCACAGACAGTAAAAGGGATGCCAAACATGACACTACCTGTGCTCAGCCATGTATAGGAAGTGCACTATGTGCATCCAACATAGGCCGCCCTCCAGCACCATCCTCAGGTCTAGCACACCCTCAAGGTAAGTCAATCAACCTACCAGTTGGCAGTTGTATTAGAATGTGTTGTTACCTGTAGCTATGGTATGGATGTGAGCATGCAAGGGGATTTGGTAGCCGAATATTAAGGCAGCAGACAGTAGATGTCCATAATGGCACCATGACATCTTTAGCACATACCGGGGTCACCATAGTAGCCAGTAGTACACAGGGTGTCATAACCCACTGCGGGTAATGGGCTGTGCATCATGTGTGTCCATACAGCCTACACAAGTCTCAACCAGCTGGACAGGTGTAGACCAACACAGACAAATGCTATACTATGGCCTCTGAATATGCCCAATGGATGACCCCCCCCAAAGACCTACACAGACAGACTACAGCAAGCCAGGAAGTTGGATGTAGGTTGTGAAGGCTAAGATGTCTGAAACTAATATGTTGGTAATTAAAGCTCAGATCTGGAGTACACTGGTATGCCTCAAGCCAGCACAATAGGTAGGTCTACACACTGAAATGGAGTATCTGACATACCAGTACAGTAGTAGCAAAAGTGTACAAGTGTCAGGTGTGCCCCCCCTTCCAACGTACACATATAGCAACAGTCAGGTGCACCCCCTCGGGTGCTGTGTAGGAATGTGGATACAGTTGGATGTACCTCCACGCTGTGCAGAAATGTAGCAACAGTCAATGCCACATGACCAATGGATACCCTGCAGACAAAGCATGCCACCTGTCAGTGTACAATGCAGAGGTTGGCACCACAGTACTGACTACCTGTACATGTAACACATGCAATACAATTGGCCATACCGGGCATGCTCAAACAAATGAAGGTATTACGGCAATGTCAGTCGACAACATGCAGAATGGTCATACTGGGCATGCTCACACACATAAACACAAGATGGCCAGGTCTGCAAACACCAGTGGTCCGGACATATCTGCCTGTACATTGCTATACTGTTGGATGACTGTGCTGTATGGTATGTGTGTGGTACTGTCTATTGTCTGTATATTTGCCATGGTGTATTGATAATTCACATTAGCTTTGTGCGCAGGGTGTTTCTACCAACACTTACAATGGACGGTTATTTGTTTGTGGCCAGAACAAGCCCATTGGATACGGAGTGAGTAAGGCACATTGAAGCAGTTGGGAACAGTTGTGCCTGGATTTGCGTGGTGTTAAGCACTGCTGACCTCTTGTTACAGCTTCCTACACTTGGTTAGACTCCACATTTCTTTACCAGTGCAATACTCACATACTGGTAGCCAAACACGCTTACACTTGCTCAATCCCTCACTTGCACATGCACCGACATTGGTGCATGCATGTGTCACTCATGCTGGTGGGCGTGATCCCTTGTGATGCCTATTACATCGGACTACATGACTACAGTATCGGTATGGCTGACCATTAGGCGACGGCATGGCATTCGACTGTACGGAATTGGTGGCCTGTCCAGTGAGTTAATCATATTATATGCATGTTCGTCATACAATCTGCTCCCATCTGGCTGATACATGGGAACCGATACTCTGCAATGCAGACAAGTAAATGTGTTTTGGGACCCACATCCGCCTGTAGGGTCGTGCTACTGCATACCTATTGTAGGTTTGAAAGCTTTTAAATTGGCCGAGTTGAGACTTTAAGATTAACACCTGTCCCACTTTGTGTGGGACAGACCCTCCTAAGGCATATGTTTCATGCGAAAATAATCAAGACATAGCAAATGTCCTGATTACAGGACAATATTATATTCTACGTTTCTCTAATAGTTCCATGTAACAGTTATTGTATATATGACACTTCTATATGTTATGTGAAGTAGCATAAGCAACTGGACTGCTGCTAGACTAAGATTTTATTTGTGCAAATACATATAGTTCTGTACTATGCACGGCTGTAGGTATGTTCTGACCTGGTACCTTTGACATTTCTATGGAGCAGGTCCCACTATGGCCATTTGGAAAGGTGGCAGCCCTATAGGACCTATATGTAGAGATGTCAGATTTGGCAGGGCAACACATACCCACAGCCAGTAGAAAATAGACTACTTCACCGGTTTGTCTAAATAAAAGGTTATTCTTGTAGCATTATAGTTGCTAATACTGTTTCCTATAACATCTAGGTGTTTCAGATACAATATAATCGTTTTATGCAACCACTACAGACAATATATGGATTATTTGCCCTAAATTACAGGCCATGTACCATACTAACACAACTGCCCAAAGGGGAGTGTCCCTCGTAAAGGTGAACAGGTGGTAACCCCAACCTATTATGCTATCATCTACCTAAGGTTGTCAGCGGAATTAGCACTTTCCATCACTAGCAGACCTCACATACAAATGGGGAGAATGAACACTGAATCAGGGACACTGCATAATACCCTCAGGGACACGTTTAGATGATTGGTACTATTAACCTGACGCATTGACAGTCCCAGAGCATATGTATTCATACACATCGTCGAGGTACATGCTGTTTATGACTCATACATGTTGTCATTAGTCATTACGTGTATTCTGCCACCTATCCACTTAATATCACTAGTTCTGGAAGGGTTTAGTTAAGACTGTGTTAGATTCTAATTCATAATCACGGACTTCCATGATAATCGGGTACAGTTCACTGATATAGTCCCTATGTGTTCCCCCAATAGTTTACAGACTATCCAGTAGATGTGCTCTTAAGGTTTGGGAGGTATGGGCATCTGCTATACCCACATAGGAATATTAATTACTTCCACGGGACGGGCCTAATACATCTCTGCCAACCAACACCTGCACACTTAGGCTCATGATTGCATACCCATGATTCCCTTACCTGACACCCCTCTACAGCACTCATCCTTACTGTGAGTGCAGCTGGGGTATGAACACACCCCTACACAGTGCACACTCTCCCCGTGTCGGGACACATTTCATACATTTTGTCAACCCATGTGTTATCAGACTTGCATAACCTACTGTTCTGTGTACAGCTACATCCTGGTTGCATCAATCATCACAGGTTTGCCTAAAAGGGAAATTTTTGGTGTCCCACAAAGGACCCTGTGATCCGTGTTTAAAGTGTAGACCTTTCAAATCTCTCCCACTGGTAATTTCCTGCCGGTGGTCTGGAAAGCAGCGGTGTATTTACCTTTATTGCATGTCTGTATGTCTCACCGGCCTAGCTGGGGGGGTGCGGGAGGTAGACGTTTCTTTATTGGATCTCCCACTAACATATGCCCGGTCTGAACATATGTTACCCATAATTGCTGTAATGTAACCTAGGTATGTACATGTGTATATCTACAGTAACATATATATACATATATATATCCATATATATATATATATATATATATATATATATATATATATATATATATATATATATATAGATATATATATATATAGATATATATATATATATATATATATATATATATATATATATATATCTATATATATATATATATCTATATATATATATATATATATATATATATATATATAAATATATATATATGTACATCTGTGTGTCTGTTGACCAATACATTTCCCGGCCATACACACTTAAACATGCGTATTGGGTTTTATATGTGCTTCACCAGCATACTATTGCCTTAGTCATTATGACACCGACACTTCACTCCAGTTATCTTGTAATCGGTATTTAGCACGTTAAACAGAGGACTGATGTCGCAATATGTTCATGTACAGATTACTGATGGTAATTGGGATGTGATACAGTGTCATTTGACCTGCTCCTTGTCTGCACAGCCTATTATTCCAACTACTGTCTTTGTTTGTCTGTGCACATTCATATTATTTCTGTCAATAAATGGAGTGCATGTGTTACAGAGAATGTACTTCAACATATTGTTGTCTTTATGTGCATATGCATATATACCTATTACGTACTAGCTGACCTACACGGGGCGGTCCATTGGAACCGGCTCAACCAACCCTGGCACACCGGGATCCATAATCGCATACCCATAGTTCCTCCAACCCACCCGTGTTAAGTTTCCACGCGTATCAGCCATTATCCACTTGATATCGCAGCCATGACACACCCTTACACATTGCCCTCACCAGAGCATTTGGGGCCCTACACACATTTTGTCCCACCTCGTGTATTCACAGGGTTTCCTGCCATTTATATTTGCACATACGTGCCTTTCCTGGTGTTATGGATTACGGCCATTTGCGGTTTACAAGTGTGGGTGGTCCCAACATGGACTACATTCCATCTGTGTGTAATGTAGACGTAGCAGTTCAACGATGTTATGCCCACTAATAGAACCCTGCTTGTGGTGTGAATAGCGGTGCTCTGCTCACACTTGGGCAGCTTTATCTGACATACGCTGCAAGCACTATATAATACCTTAGTTGCTCTCGATTCCCTTCACAGCCCTTGTGTATGCTTTATTCTTACGGCATTCATTCTTCATATATATATATATATATATATATATATATATATATATATATATATATATATATATATATATATATATATATATATATATCTATGTATCTATATATATATATATATATATGTATCTATATATATATATATATATATATATATGTGTGTATATATATATATATATATATATATATATATATATATATATATATGTATATATATATATATATATATATATATATATATATATATATATGAATTACATCTGTACATAAAAACATACATTTGCTATGCTGGGAGCTGCTTACACCCACGCAGGCACACTCGCATATGCTTACTGTAAGTTACATATGTTTATTGCCACTTATTTGTGCTTATGTGTGCCTTATTCATTATAACAGTACCACTTTGATTGAAGGAATCCGGTTAATGGCCCCATGCGAAATACACGTTCACCTTTACATGTTTAAATGTTGGCTTTACAGTGCAGCGACATTCATTCCACAAGGAAAATTATATGTGCTACTTTGAACAGGGAATGCCTTTATGTTAGGTGGATGCTCTAACCACTACACTATTGGTGTTCTGCTTCATTTATATGTATACCCATGGTTCATAGTTACCTGAACACACGCCGCAACACATCACTTACACAGCAGGCATCCATTCTCCTGCTGGGAAAACTGCAGTACTACACATGCACCGTTCCCTATTCCCTACTGCTCTGGACCCATGCTGCATGTTTACTCACTCCGAGGATATTCAGAACTCCAAAGCTTATAGTCCTGGCACATACATGTGTTTGATCGTCAGGCTGTTTATGTGGTCATCAGGGTTTAGGCTTGTCCGACTGGAGACCAGAACAGCCCTGTACCTGTTTGAAAGTCAGAATTAGTACATGGACAGAGTTAGTCCCAATGTTACCATTCTACCTGTGTTTACAGACGCAGAGGTTTGCCCACCACTGACCGGCTTGATAAGTCGGCACTGCATAATATATATATATATATATATATATCTGTCTGTACATACATATACACCTACATACCTATTTACATTTCCCATAATGTTGAATGTCCACCACTCATCCCCACTGGCTTTACCTCCCTATATCCGACAGACATTATTCTGGCCATCACATAAAATTAGTGACCCTTGCATGGCTTGGACCCAGAAACAGACACACCTTAGTCACCGGTTTGACCACTACACCATCTGTGGTACATTCCGCATGGATGGTAGCTAGGATATATGACTTCACTACAGGTATTCAACAGTACTGGCAACAAATGTGACAGTTGATTGGTGTACATATGTGTATGGACCTCTCTACCACTCAGGGACTAATTTTAACAGTAACAGGGACAAGGCAAGGACAAATCAGGGACAATCACAGGCACTTTTAAAATATTAGTACTATTAATTTGAAACGTTGACAGAATCAGAGCGTATGTATTAATACTTATTTTCTGAAGTAAAAGACGTCTGTTACTCTTAATTATTGTCATTATTCATTCAGTGTACTTCTCCACCTTTCCTCCAAAGGTCACTGGTTTTAGAGGGGATTAAGAGGCTGGCCAGTTATTGTGCGAATACTCTGACCATTGGTAGGGTTGCCACCTTTTCATAAAGCCAGGATGGCATATATTCTGTACACACCAGATTTTTCAGGCCAACACATACCCACGGTCAGTACAGGGTTCAGAACTTTACTTATTTTCCTAGATGAGAACTTATTCTTGTAGTAGTTTAGATGCTTATTCTGTTTCTTGTAAGATTTACGTATTTTGCATACAGAAATAACAGTTTTATGCAACTGTTACATAAAATATCGTACATAATTATTTCCTACAATCACAGGACATTTGCCATTGTATTTTTTTTGGTCAGGACACACCTACCCAAACAGGGACTGTCCCTCACAAAGTGGGACAGGAGGTACCCTGCTTACGTCAGTGCCTTAATCACCCTATATCCAACTGCCACTATGCGAATGTGTAAAGTATATATTCTCGATAATGCATGTGGGGAGCTGTGCATCACGGTCAGGTGTTTAATCCTGGGTAGTAGGTTCTGCATGACCGGCTGGAGGATGAGCAGTCTCGTGAACCACCACTGCACATACAACTTGTGTCCAGATGTCTATAGGACTGGACATCATGTCATGACACCAAGTCTGATGTTTACACAGGATACTTATCCCTTGAGGGATATCCATAAATTGAACAGACCAATAAACTTTGATATTTTTGGATTTACGAAAATGTGATAGGGTTATACAAGCAAGGGGTACATAGTTTGCAATCCTGAGACTGCCTAGGGTGAGACTGCCTACTAGATATGAGTAGTGGTCACTATGTGCAGATATGGCTGTGCCAAGCTAGCAGCCCAAGTATTGCTGGATTTGGTGGACGTTCAGGAATGCGGGGGTTATGTGCTGTAGAGGGGATGATTGGTATTCAATTATGCATCCATGTGTGTTGTGGTTGGATGGCTCAGTTCAGGCCAGACCATTATGTGGGTATGTGCTGGTGACATTTCTGCACATGTGTATCACACATTTTAATATTCATATGTTTGTGGGATTGTGTTCTAATGTATGGCCTGTCAGGTTGTATTGAGGATGTGTATGTTTGTTCTTTATGTTTCTTTCTGATTCACCCACTGCTCCCTCATACACCTCCAGTTCACCTATTGTGCATCCAACACAGTCTCCCCTTGGCAAATTATTACATTACCTGTCCCCCCACACCCATATTCCACACACTCCATCCATCCCTTCTCTGGTTGATGGCCCATGGCATGATCAAGGGAACACATTGCATACACTACATATCTCTTGTACCTGCATGGTTGTGAGGACTACCCTATCATTTTTCATCTTCCACATGCTGTACATCACGCACATAGGTACATGCAAATACTTATCTTTCATGACATGGTAGGTAGACCCGGGTAATACCCGTTCATCTTTGGCCCATTCTGACAAGGAAGCCTTGGACCCCAAATGGGCAGATTTTGGGAAAATGCTCTGACCATTGGTAGGGTTGCCACCTTTTCATATGGCCAGGATGGGATATATTTGGGACACACATCAGATTTTACAGGCCAACACATACCTACGGTCAGTACAACGGATAGTACTTTTGTTTTATGCCTAAATGTAAGCTTATTGTTGTAGCAGTTTAGCTGCTTCTTCTGTTTCATTTACTTGCTTATTCTGTTTCTTGTAACATGTAGGTATTTTAAATACGGAAATAACTATTGTATGTGACTATTACATAAGATGTGGGACATAATTATGTCCTACGATCGCAGGATATTTTACATTTATAATGGTTTTGGTATGGACACAACTGCCCAGAGGGGGACTGTCCCTCACAATGTGGGATGGGTGGTAACCCTGACTATTGGGCATTGGGCTAGAATAACTATTGGCGGCGTGCTAACATGATGCGTTTCACTTCCAGTTGGTATAACTATTGACACTACAATGAAATACGGGCACGGGGTTTTAAATGTCATTTGTTCAAGGGATGGGTACTCAATATTCAGCTATGTGTATTTGTGCTTGCTTCTTATTTTTGTGTTTGCTAAACTGTCTTGCATGCTTTGCAAACATTTCAGTATCCACGGACACTGACAGGTGTGATTACTATTAGAGGCAGGCTATAATATTCAGCATTTTAGGTTGCGCGTGAACAGAAGACATGTCCACGCCTCCGTGTGGCGCTTGGACATGCCCCATGCACTCGCACATGTTTCCTATGCACGTGGATGTGGCGGCAGCGTGCCTTCATTAATATGCATATGGCGCTACTGTGCCATCTCTACGCTGCATGGTCGGTGCAAGCCTAATGCCATCCTAGCAGCGAGCTTCATGAATCCCGGGGTCAGTCTACATTAGTCAATGGAAAACCACCAGGAACAGATTATACTAAATTCTTATAAGTTTATGAAAGATTAGAAATTAAAAAAATTGTAATAAACCTTTCATTTGATTAACAAAATTTACCTCAGAAGGAAATTAATTTCAGTCTATAGATTCTGAGTATATGAAATCGGTTCTTAAGACAGTTAATAAATATGTTTTTAAAACTCCATTAATATCAAAATGGAAAGTTTTGTGTTTTCATACTGCATATACCTCTAGATTTAAGGAAACTCAGAACAATGTTAAAATGAATTTACCAAAAAGGAATTGATTAGTATTATGGTCTGATTGCTTTGAAAAATGAAAAAGTAATCCTCACAATATTTAATGAAATAATGTAAGTGGGATGAATCTGCTAACTAGTTAATATTATCCATCAGTAAGAAATTAAATGAATTTGTGGATAACATGAGTGAAGAGAAACAGAACATTATTCCCCCATTATATGAGTATATGAATGCTGTTATCAAAGGTCATTTGACATACAAAGGAAGCTTGTCCAAGGTATGTAAGTTAATTATAAAAAATAATAATAATTCTGATGCAAAATTCTGGAACTTTTTAGATAGTGGTAGATTGAATGACTCAATAGATTGGCAAGAATAAAACTTTGATACTTAAATCGTTTAGTCAAATTTCAAGTTTATACTGGAACTTCAGTTTGTTGGAGATGTAGTAAAGATGTAAAAACTGATTGGGCACACATGTTTATGGACTGTGAACAATTAAATGTATATTGTGAAGATAAAAGTACTTTTTGATGGTTTATGATTTGATAATTGCTCTTTAACTAGACCAGTAACACTAATGAATGTTACACTTCCTGTATATGTAAAATCCCAAGAGCATATATTCTTTTTTGGCTCTCTTGGTAGTTGCAAGAAAAGTTATTACATAAAATTTGGAAACTGAACTTAGTTCCTACATTCAAAGAATTTTTAAATGTAACAAAAATATTATGTAAAACTGAAAAAGAAGTGATCAGAATAAGATCTATAAATTATAATAAGACCTTTAGTTATTGGAATAACCTTGAAATGTTGCTATTGAAATACTAACGTGTGAATACCCAAAGCAACATCTTTTTTAAATACATCATTACCAAGAAAAAATTCTCCCCAACTTCTTTTATCCTCCTACCCCAGCAGTGTAACTGGACCCCACTTAAACACCTACAGTTAAATGCTGCTGTTCAGTACTTCAACAAAACCTTCCTTACAATTCTTAATAATCTGATCCTCACTAGAAAAGTTTGCACTAAAACTAAGCCCCTGCCATGGCTAACCAAAGACACCAAACTACTAATGAAGCATAGAGATAAAGCCTGGTCAACTTACCATATATCCAAAGACAAATCTGAACTTTTAACTTATCAACAACTAAGAAACTTAAAGAAACAAATCAAAAAAGACAAACAAACGTACTTCCTATCCTGTCGACAGAAACACCAAAATAACCTCCAAAAATTCTGGCAATCCATCAACCAGCTCCTCAACCAGGGTAAAACCTCAACCCCTCCTCCAGTTATGTCAAACAACCTAGACCCTATTTGAACTCTGTTCAGCTCCCACTTCATCAACACTGTCACCTCCCTATAAACCAACCAACCCAGCCAATTTCTGTCCCCAGCCCTGCCACAGATAAGCACAGCCCTTTCTCCTTCACACCCATACAAACTAATTATATAATGGCTATCTTAACCAAACTTAAACCATGCTGCATAACTGCAGGTAAACTCCCTAATGAATTTCTAAAACTTGCCACTGCTTTCAATTGCCTATCCTATTTCGATCTTGATCAATCGCTCTATTAAATAACAACATGTTTCACTTCTATGGAAAATATCTCACATTATACCCCTCCATAAAGGTAGACCCTCCAAAGAACTAACTATCATCCCTTAGCCATCCTTTCCCCCATTGGAAAAATCTTAAAAAAATGCATCTAGAACCAACTCACTAGTTATTTCTTTAACAATAACCTCCTTTTCAGTTCTCAGCATGGCTTCAGACCTAAACATAGTACCAGCACTGCCCTCCTAAGCTTCAATAACACCATCCATCATCTCTCGAACAAAGGCCAGCTTGTCTCTATTATCTTTCTTGATATGTCCAAAGCCTTTGACACCATATCCCACCAGCAACTACTTAATAAACTGTCTTCCTATGGCCTCAGTCCATCATCACTAACTTGGTTCCACAGCTGTCTTTCCAATTGATAACAGGCTACAAAATGGGAAAACTCTCTTTCCTTCCCTCTCCCCATCTCCGTGTGTGTACCCCAAGGTTCTATTCTCAGTCCTCTTCTTTTTATCATATTAGCAAGCAACCTTAGTTCAGCAAGTCAACTAGCCTCCATAGTACAGTATGCCGATGATGGTACACTTATCGGCTCTGCCTCCTCACCCGAAGAACTCCAACTAAAAATGAAATCTTCTCTTCAGGACATCGAAGTATACCTCTCTCAACACCAACTCTTTTTAAATCCCAACAAAACCAAAATTATAGTTTTCAGTAACAAAAAAACCCAAAACTTTCCACCTCCCTCTCTCAATCTTCTCCCCAAACAGAACCAAGATAGTCCCCACAAACCACACTCAACTTTTAGGTGTTACCATAGATGATAACCTCAAATTTGATATACATATTGCCCAAACTATCAAAAAAGTTCACATCAAACTAGACATGTTATACAGGGCCAAACCATACCTAACTTCAACCGCCAGGCCAGCCACTGCTCACACACACCTTCTATCGAACCTCCTGTATGGCTCTCTCATATTCACAAACCTTCAAAAATTGGACCTCAACAACCTGGAATCATGTTACAATAAGATCATTAAATTTGCCACTAATCATCCACACAAATCTCATCACTGTTCAGTTCTTTCACAGTTAAACTGGTTAGAGATCCCCAACCTTTTCATAGGTTCATAGATTAGTACTAGGCTAACTACCCTTGTAAACCATTTTAAGCCTAGCCAGTTATTTCTTGTGAGACTCAAACCCTGCACTTTGTGTTTGTAAGGCAAACACCTTAGCCATTAGGCCAACCTCCCAACCCCAACTTAATCACTTAATCAACTAACCTTAGCCCACAAAATCATTTACCATCCCAGCTACTGCCCTGCTATCTCCTATTTAGTTCAACCTAGTACTAATCTTAGATCTCTCAGGTCTTCCAACAAACTTTTACTAAAGGAGTCCAACTCCGACAACTATCCTGGTGACTCCCTCTATTCATACAAAATAGCCAAACTCTGGAACACTCTTCCAGTGACCATAGAAAAAAAAATATCCACAATCAGTTCAAATCACTCCTAAAGGAGCACCTTACCAGTCATTGGTTGTTCTCCTGCCATTCTCTGGGTTAATTATTTACCCACTTCTATTACTTTTCTCATCATAACTTCTATTCTCTTTATCTTAAATTGTTTTAGTATATAAAATACCCAATTTCTTGCATTGTACTATTGTTTGTATTGTATTATTGCTTGTCATTGTACTATGATTGTATTGTACTATTTCTTTTATTGTATTATTGCTATAGTGTACTACTGTGGAGCTTTTCTCCCTGGTTCTCCACTGAAAATGGACCCCTGAACCAGTTGGACAAACCCGGTAAACAAATGTAATAAATAAAAAAAGAAAAAAAATGTGTTAAATTGTATAAGATTACCTTGATGATTCAATTCATTCCTATCATTGTATAACAATATACAAAGTTTAATTTCTTCCTTTCTGTGTATATATTGCACATATATTAAAATAATAAAAAAAAAATCTGAAATAAAGAAGTTAACCACATGCTAACCACATGCTACATTATGGACAGTGTTATTTTTTTTTTATATTTTCTCTAAATATTTAATAAAGTAAGCACCATAAAGAGAAATACATATCATCATACAAAAAGTGACAACCAGGGAAGCAAAGCTGTTGCTTATGGTAAGGGTGGCACTTTTATTTTACATAAGCTTTGTTATGGATGTATTTGCCAAATTTAATAAATATTTAATAAAGTAAGCACCATAAAGAGAAATACATATCATCATACAAAAAGTGACAACCAGGGAAGCAAAGCTGTTGCTTATAGTAAGGGTGGCACTTTTATTTTACATAAGCTTTGTTATGTATGTATTTGCCAAATTTTACATCAGCGCACATGCTCAGCTCTGTACATTGTGATATATGGGCACTATTCATAAAAACTGTACAGCAGGCCTGATGCTCTATAAACTGGTGTAGCAAAGTATGTTGTGATTCATAAATACAGTAACATAATGGAGTAAAACATTCTATTCAGGCTAACCCTAGTGTGTAGGCATTGTAGCCCAAGCAGAAAATACATATTCAAATTTCACCATTAATGAATGTATGACAGTCATAAATTAATATGCTTTGCATTACCAGTTGATCTCAGTTGGAGTAATCCAATTGTATACAGTCTAACTGTGGATAGTGGTATTGCTATCCTCCTTCCCGCACTAAAATGTTGTTCAAATGACATAGCCAATCACAATATTAGTATTAGTATAGTAAATTCAAAATTAATAAGACCTTCTTGTATGACATGACAGTCACCATTAGCAATGGCGGTTCTTGTGGTGGAGGTAAAATTTCTACTGCAGCCTAAAATGTTGTCCCTGATATTATTGCTGGTGATCTTCTGCCAGTGGAACTTCACACAGCACCAGATACCCTCATTGCCATAATGGTAGGACCCTTAGTCTACTGGCATGGCTAGGTAATGAAACCTTTGCATGACTTGCTCCCATATGTGATAAAAGACAGCAATACAGCACTGACAGACAACTCGATAAAGTATACTGACCTTTACTAATTAATTACATGTACCTACTCAGTAAATTATGCTGTCACAAAGTAATTGCATGTATCTACTCAGTAAAGTGTACAGTCCCTTACTAAATAATAATATATAGCTACTCTGTAATGTGTACAGTGCCTTACAAAGTCATTGCATGCAGTTCCTCACTAAAGTATACTGACTCTTTCTAAGCAATTACATGTAGCTAGTCAGTAAGGTATACTGTCACATATCAAATAATTACATGTAGCAACTCAGTAAAGTATACTGTCCCTTAGTAAATGATTACATGCAGTTCTAAGTAAAGTATATTATCCTTTATAAAGTAATCACATGCAGCTATTCAGCAAAGTATACAGTCCCTTACTAAGAAATTATATAAAGCTACTTACTAAGTAATTATATGTAGCCATACCTCTCAACCTGGAAACATCAAAAATCTCAACAAGGCCCATGAAAAATAGGTACAAATCTGTACGATGTTTAACATAAAATTTGCATACATAATTATGTAATCCCACCCACTCCAATGGATTGTGGGACACCAACTTTCAAATGCAAACTGAAGAACAGACAACCAAAATATGGCACCAGAGTCCCCCTGCAGCCATTCCAGTGCCACATTACCTGGCTATTTTGCCCCATTTACCATAAACACTAATATGTGCATACTGCTTTACTTCTACAATGAATATTTGGATTTTATTTTTACACTTTACAGCACAATGCACAAACACTAATAGACACCTGCTAAACAAAGCAATACTGTCTCACAATGAAAATAGACTTGGCATTAAAACTTCTCTGCCCTTGAAACTCACGTTCATTAAAACAGCATTGAAACCCACACCACATCCAAAGAAAATGCATCTGGCCAGTGGTGGATAAAGATTACCTTTGGGCTGTTTTCAAATCAATGGCACCTTGCACACAAAACAGGAAACATACATGTGTTCTTTGATACACCTTCCTGACTTTATTAAATTATATTCTTTGTATAATACAGAACACTTGTTAGACAGAGTTCATAATGCCACATATTCCAGCATAGTTGACAGATATGTCAAGATGATAAACACATCAAAGTATACAACTTATGAAAAAAAAACATTTAGAAAAATGACTTCCTCGGCCATACTACCCCTAAATCAATCTTCAGCTATAAACCAACTTCAGACATACAGCATACAAACCACCTGTCCTTCTATGTGCTTTGGTAAGTTTGACATGACTTATGCAAATTTATTTTTCTAAAACACCTATTGTAAACAACAGAGCAAAGGGAGAATGCAAAATGCACGTGGGTAAGGGGAAATTCAAGAAGTTACAAAGAAAGTTGATAGGGGAGCAAGTTAAATGAACAACATAATTCAAACAGCAACTCACCCATATGGAATTGTTGCTGAATGAAGAGCTTCATAATTTCTGCCGTTATTGCATTCATATATACATGGCATCATGTATACCAAGAAAAAGCATGCAGTAGCCACATGATAAATAACAATATATTACTCCGCTGGGGACTATGTTCAGATAGCACTGTCAAAATCCCGTTCAAATGGAAAAACATGAGAGATGCACTACACAAATCTGAAACACAGGAGTGTCCGTTTGCCTTTGGTTGCAGAAGTTTGTTATAATTTTCTGCAAAGTTTACCACTTGTAGTATGTTTGACATTTTAAATACACGGGGGTGGTGGCTATAGGAATCTCTGTATTTTGTTGAGATTTTAGTAATTTTGTTAAATTATGTCAGGCTTTTCAAAATGCTATGTATAGATTAGTTACTTACTCAGCTGTTATATTTAATCATGTGTGTTTATAGTCAAATAAACTAAAAAGGTAAGGTGTGTGAAAGAAGCAGGTAGTTTGAGACGTGTATAATCATGTTCCATATTGTGTGCGGTGATGATGTTATGTAAACTAACCCATAGGACAATGAACGTTTCTAGTATTTTCCCATAGAATCTGTACAGACTCACACATAAACACACACCCTTCATTCATCAGACTGTTTCTTTCTGAAAAACATCCTTACCAGTTTGTCATCCATCAGAAATGAAACATGGTCTTTACCAGAATCCATTAGTCAAATACATTGCTGTGACGATAACTGTTCCCGCTTACAGAGCATTTGAACAGCTCTTGCATCCAGCCAGAAATGCATGCATGTGAGCAATTGAGCTCAATTCCGATAGGCTGGTAGCCCCGGTGGTGCTGACGTCATCACACACAATGATGACATCAGCTGAAACCGCATAAAAGTAAACAAAGTGGAAAAAAATCAGAAATGAAGGGGTGCCAGTCAGGAATCGTGGCACCCCATTATTTGGACCCAAAACTCAATAAAAACTGAGTAATTCGGTATGGTTGGGAGGTATGTATGTAGCTACTCAGTAAACGCAATAAGTCCAAAGGCTGAGAAAGAAGTGAACCAAACCAAAGATAGCTCACTTAAAACTTTATTTGAAAATAAAACAAAAATAAATGTCATCAAGCGCTTTCGCCTGGATAAATACCAGGCTTTGTCAAGCTACTCAGTAAGGTATACTGCCCCTTACTAAGCAATTTCATGTAGCTATTCAGTAAATTATGCTATCCTTTACTAAGAAATTAAATGTAGCTTCTCAGTAAAGTGTAGTGTTCCTTAATAAGTAATTACATGTAGTTACTCACTGAAGTGTACTTTCCCTTAATACGTAATTACATGGAGCTACTCAGTAAAACATACTGTTCTTTACTAAGTAACAACATGTAGCTACTCAGCAAAGTATACTGTCCCTTACTAAGTAATTTCATGTAGCTACTCAGAAAAAGTATAATGTCCCTTACTAAGTAATTATATGTATCTACTCAGTAAAGTATACTTTGTCTTATTAAATAATTGTAGCTTCTTAGTAAAGTATACTATCCCTTATTAAGTAATTACATATAACTACTCAGTGAAGTGTACTGCCCCTTATGAATTAATTACACGCAACTGCTCAGTAAAGTGTACTGTCCTTTACTAAGTAATAACATGTAGAAACTAAGCAAAGTGTACTGCCCATCACTATGTAATTCCATGTAGCTACTCAGTAAAATGAACTGCCCCTTACTAAGAAATTATATGGAGCAACTCAATAAAATATGCCATACCTTACTAAGTAATTATATGTAGCTACTCAGTAAAGTAAACTTTGGCTTATTAAATAATTGTAGCTTCTTAGTAAAGTATACAATCCCTTACTAAGTAATTATTCTACACTAAGAAGTTGTGGTCTGCACTCTTGTGGGAGGAGAGAGTAGATTCTGCCCTTCTGAGCTGGGAGTTTCTGGTTAAAGGCTTGTTGTGCCTGCTTATTTGAACTGTTTCTTTCTGAAATTGGTACGCCTTGTTTGCTGTAGCATAGACGAAATTCAGACCTGCTGAATCTAGCTTTGTTTGTATAACTTGAGCACTAATCCAGCCCATCTTTTTTGGAGAAGGTTCCCCTGCACCCTAGTGGCAGGAGTGTGCAGTTAGAACTTGTCTGATCAAAGACTGCTGAGATGGGGCTCAGTTTTTAGCTTTTTATTGGTTAATTTGTTTAAATCAGTTTGCTCATTTGCTACTGTTATAGTAAAAAAAAAAATACACTTTATGCATCGCCGCTTAGCTAGGGTTAAACTATTCCTGGCGCCATAAAGTCTGCTCTTCAAATTTTTCCTTAGAACTAGCCAGTTTTTTTTTAGTTTTAGCACTCAAATCTGTTTCTTTGAGCTCAGCACTTGTTCAGAACTCATAGTAAGCACTAAATAAGCTACAAATTACTACAGCTCTCAACTTTCCTCACTTGTCTAGAAGAAAACAGTTTTTAGTACTTAATAAATGAGCACCTATCCAGGCATGTCTAAGGGTCAGCTCCTGGTGATTTCTCCTGTCTACCTGATGAATCTAGGCATCTTGGGGCAATGCAGCAATCACCTCATGTACACAGACAACCCTCTCCTCCTACCACCCAACTCTACAACCTGTGAGAGATACACTTATATAGCCAAACTAGAAGCAAAGCTCTCTTCACCCAAGACTGGACTAGACAGTCAAGAGCAGAAGGTAAACACTTGCACCACACCACACTCATTACATAGTCCCTTAAAACGTACACCACCAAAACACACACATAGCAACAAAAAACACACACCTACATTTGTGGAGGCTCTCAAAAATCTGCTCACGCAACAGAGACCTCCAAAGCAGAAACACATGCAACCTCCACCCCCACACACAACCCAAATGACACATAGCCCACAAACACAGTGTGACACTCAATCACAGCCCCTAAGGCATAACAATGTACCCAACCCTCTAGTCATAGGTGACTCTATTGTCAGGCACATTGATGTTCCACTCACCAGGCTCAACAAGGAAAAAGTTACTGTCAGCTGCCTGTTGGGTGCCAGGATCCGCCACATAATGCATGCATTCAGGTCACTTCACAACAAGTACAAATATGACTGTCATTGTCCATGTTGGTGTGAATGACCTGAGACATACCTCCCTGAACTACATGAAAAGAGACATGGAGGAGCTCTCCAGTCTAATAGCCCAGGTAGGTATGACCCTAGCCCTGAGTAGCATCCTGCCATCACCCAGAATGATACCACAGTGTAAGAACAAAATGATTAACTTCAACAATTGGCTAAGCTTCTGGTGTCATTCTAAGGGGATCCATTATCTGTCTGCCTGGGATGACATGATCGACAGACCACGATGCTTTGCCAGAGATAGCCTGCACCTGTTGCCCCTGAGATTCCGAATACTGGCTAAGGCTCTTGCCACCCCTATAGTGCTTTTTTAGGCAAGGTTCAAATGACAAATTCACCACCATAACAGGTACAAGCATGCAAAATCTGAGGGTAATGCTACTCAATGCTAGAAGTCTAAACCACAAAATGTATTCAATCGAGGCACTCCTTAAAATGGAGAACATTGACATCTGTGCAGTGACAGAGACCTGGTTCAGGGCTCCAGAGAGCACCTCTGCATTACCAGGCTATAATTCATACCACACCTTTTGGCCACCTAACCTGGACTAAAACACTAAAGGTGGAGGTGTGTCCATATTCATTAAGGATATCCACACCTCCAGGCTAGTTGCTCAGCAAAATGCATCCGAGATTATCCAAGTGCAACTAACTCTGGGCAAGACCGCAATCCAAATTGTAACCTGCTACAGATCCCCTACCATGCCCCAGGATTCAAACTCCTCATTTCTTGATACACTGGAAAATATTAGGGTACAATCCAACACCCTAATAATAGGCAATTTCAACTGCCCCACCATTAACTGGAAAAACTACTCATGTACCAACTCTTTTGCTCAACGTTTTCTGGAATTCATAAATTCCCAACGCCTTGGATAAACTTATCCACACCCTCACCAGGGGCAGGAATATCCTAGACCTGGTCATTATCAACATGGGCGACTGGTGTTCGACACCAGAGGTCAATTCCTTATTGGTCAGATCCGACCACAAGCTAATCAGCCTAGACATTCACATCCCGTCCCCACCCCCATTAGGGAAACTGTTAGAAAAATATGTATTTGAACATGTATAAAGTGCTAGTTTAAAAGCAAATAGTATATAATGCATTTTATTCTATTTACAATATGGCAATAAGAATGATTTTACATGTAATTGCTTGAAGCTTTGGAGCTGCAGTGTATTTGAACTCTGACCCTGGCAGTAGCCAGCTCAGCAAGCTTATGTTTTTCACTAATGATTATCTGCTGGGTCAGGAAATTAAATGTATAAAGCATTGAAAATCTTCTTCCTTCCTCTGGGATAATTGGCCTTGTGAATGTTACCAAAGATAAGACACAGCTGCTAAAGTAATGTTGCAAGAAGAACAAAGAAGTATATTACAAGACTGAACCAACTATTGTATTTGAGCAGGCCTGAAACCTTGAAGGAGTAACATTACAGAAAGACATTATAACTAACCAGGTGCTTTGCAAGGCTGTATTATTCCCATGGGAAAACTTTTAAAATGTATAACATCAGCTTTTTCTTATGAATAGAATATTGTAGACCATAGTGATGTAGGTGCCCTGTGACTAACCACGTCAGTAAGGTGGGCACAGCTTGAGTGTTAAACCTATATAAAATTGTGTATTTCCTGCATCATGTCAGACAAAACTCTGTACTTGTGTGTTTTTTTGCCTCCTGGTGTACACTAGTAAACTTTTGCATCTGAGCCTCCTGTGTTGTTAGCATTGTTTTTATTTAACAGTTTGGTCCTTCGATAAACGGAAGCCCTCAGACAGCTACAGATCAGAGTGTCTTGGTGGTCGAATACTGTGCAGGAGAAGCTACCGAAACGGTTCTTCTTGAAACACAAAGACCTCCGACTGAATTGTCGTTTTGAGAGGCTGGCCACTTTCTGATCTGCGGCCGAAGAGCGGTCTCGAACTGGTCAACCCAGGAGGCTCAGGTAGGAAGATATTTGCCTTTTTTTCTGTTTTAGATCAGGGACTAGGTTACAGTAAATGTCATTGTCAGAGATTTGTTACACAGATCAGGGACAAAAGGAAATTACTGTATATTTTGTCAGAGATCAGGGAAACAGAATAAGGTAGGCAGTTATTCTAGATAAACTGTGTAAAGAACTGAAATACCACGTGGTGAAAAGGGTTACGTAACATTTTCTTTTAGAATGGGAAATCAGTGCACTAAAAACTCGCGAGATCCGCCCCTAACTGACGACGCAAAATATATGCAATTACAACGGGCTGAGAAGGTAAGGTATTATACAAAATGGGTTAATAAATACGGATTTGACGGTAAATTAAATAAGATTTCATTAGTTAAACTTTTAAAACAGCTTAAATCTGACGCAGAAGGTCAGGCAAAAAAACAACAGTGATTAGGCATTCCTCAAGCACACAGGTAGATTAAGGAAGTAAACCGAAGGGAACAAAAAACTAAAAATGCTAAAATGTTATTTTTAGACAAAGAGGATAATAATACAGTAATAGCGACGGCCCCTCCCCCTCTGCCCCCTCCAATGCCTTTTTCAGGATATGAAGCAGGAGGACAAGCGGGTCCACCTCCACGTTATCCTGAAGTCACAAGAACACTAAAACCATTTGTTAGAGATCCTATTGAAACTAGGTCCATGACGCGTAAAACACTTGGGGACACAGACTTATATCAAATAGGGAGAAACACACTAGACGAGAGTGAGGAAGAAATCTGTCCACTAATTGAGGTACCAAATCCTCAGGCAGGACAGGAAGGGCAGGACCCAACTCTTCTAGTATATAGAACATGGACACCGGAAGATATTTGGAAAGTTACAGAGGGAATCCCTCATCCAAAAGTTAATTACAGAAAGTTTTTACAAGATTTACAAGGTATGAGACTAAGTTACCACTTGAATGGGGAAGAAGTAGAAAAGGTAGTTAGACAGATTGTGGGTCCAGACTGGCACATGATTTGTGGCACCTGGAATCCTCGTAATGCAGAGCTTAAACCACTCCCACATAGTGACGCAGAATTAGACAACAGAGTGAATGGTCTTACAGACAGAATTTCTGAAAAATGGAAACCTAGAGCAGATTGGACTTGCATTAACCAATGCATACAACAAGAGAATGAAACTGTAGATGGGTACTATGGTAGATTATTGGAATGTTTCAATAACCATAGTGGTATGGCTATTCCTGAAAATCAGACACATGATACCTCGTATGAACAGCAACTGAAAAATGCGTTTTTAAAAGGTTGCATTGCACCTATCAGTAGCTTTATTACAAAGCATATGATAGATCATCGAACAAGTAGGCTACAAGCCTTACTTGAATATGCTAGACATGCTGAAAGACACTTTAATAGTAAAAAGAAAAAGAAGACGCAGGTCTTCACAGCTGAAGACGGAGCTGAGGTCTTTGTAGTAGTCAGGTAAGAAGGGTAAGAAAAATACCCAGGGAAATAGACAATCTGACAAAAGGTCAGAAGATTTTGAAGAGAGAAAAAAGAAAGGTGAGTGCTTTAAGTGCGGAAAGAAAGGACATTTAGCAAGGGATTGCAGGCTAAATAAAAAGGTGACTACAGAAAATAAAGGTGATGAGGACTGACTATATGATAGTGATGAAAATCAGAAATCATCAGGGAAGGAAAACAAACAAAGGGCAAATGTAAATGCAGTGGAAGGAACAGAGGAAGTGCAAGCAGATCTAGAGGATGAAGAAAGTGAAATTTTAGATTTGTCATTACTGAGCTTGGAGCTCTATTTGGCAGACACAAAACCGGAAGTTACACTTCTGGTGGCAGGAAGGGAAGTGAAATTCTTGTGTGACTCAGGAGCATCACGAACTTTGATACACCCCTCAAAGTTACCAGAATATTCCGAATCACCTGACTATATATTAGTGAAAGCAGCAAATGGACAGCTATATAGGGAGCCACTCTCCCATGATATAGCAATAACTGACCCTGTTTCAGGTATGACTCAGAAAAGTAAAATTGTAGTTTCTGCAAAATGTCCAGTAAACTTACAGGGGAGAGATCTTATGCAGATATTTGGCATAGCGATGGTTCCCACTATGCAGGGTATGGAGGCACAAAGACAAATGGATACTTTTGTGGTGCGACAGGAGGGTGAAACATTTTACTGGTACAGCCAGGACCTAGTTACGACTGGTCCAGGGGCAGTAACCGAGGAACTGATGAATGTAGCCATCAGTAAGGCCCCCTCCCTTGACACTGATCAACAGCATTTATTACACTGTACTCTATACTACTGTAGCATGCCAGGACCTGATAAAGAATATGAGCAAGAATTATTCAAAAATCCTGCTAACAGATTAGTATTACGAACCTTGTATTGGGATACTGAGGGAAACAGTGTGGTAAGCTGTTCATTGCCTCAGGAATTTATGACACTATACAAATCTAATCGACTACCACATGTCAGCTTGACAAAGAATAAGGATGTGAGATGGGCAGACTTAGGAGAAAAAGTAACAAGATGGGAAAAACAAACTGAGTTAGAATTATCAGAGCAGGGAATACAAAAACAGAAATTGAATTGGCTAACACAGACACATCCAGCTGTACACTTACAAACTAGTGAAGACAGCTGATTAGCATTCTTATTAGAAGAAGAAGAAAAAGCCTTATGTGACATACCAGACAGTCTTTGGTCAGCAGGTAAATCAGATGTAGGACTTATTCAAACAGTAGGACCAGTAACTATTACAACAAAATCAGCATTTAGACCACAGAAAAGACAATACCCCTTGAGGAAAGATGCAGAGCAAGGAATCAAGCCTATAATAGCAGCATTACTCAAGGAAGGAGTACTGGTAGAATCTCTTGATTCACCATGTAACACCCCTCTATTTCCTGTTAAAAAAGCTAACGGGGAATGGCGGATGGTACAGGATTTACAAGCTGTAAACAATGCAATAATACCCAGAGCACCTACGGTGCCAGACCCACACACCTTGTTGAATGATTTGAAACCACAACAAAAATATTTCACTGTGGTAGATATAAGCAATGCTTTCTTTTCAATACCTATACATCCTGATAGCCAGTATTGGTTTGCATTTACATTTCAGGGTAAAAGATATACCTATACTCGGCTACCGCAGGGATATTGTGAAAGTCCAACGATATTTGCACAAGAAATGGCAAGCAACCTGGCAGGGTTTACCCCACCAGGAGGTAGTCAGATTCTACTTTATGTAGATGACATCTTGCTAGCAGCCCCTACCCAGCATCAATGCAGGGAGGATATGATAGCATTATTGAAATTTTTAGCAGCACAAGGACACAAAGTAAACAAAAGTAAGTTACAACTTTGGAGAAAACAGGTTAGATACCTAGGATATGTAATATCCAATAAAGGTAGAATATTAGACGAAGACAGAAAAACAGCGATTTTACAGGCACCTAAACCAGCAACCAAGAAGGAAATGATGTCCTTCTTGGGAACGACTAATTTTTGTCGAAGCTGGATATCAAACTATGCTTTAGAATCTGCTCCACTGGCTGATTTAATATATAAAACACCAATGGCAGCACAAGATCTATTACAATGGACACCTGAAGCAGAAACAGCTTTCTGCAGACTAAAACAATTGATAGCTTCATCATTAGTTTTAGGACTTCCAAATTACCACAAAATATTTTTTCAGACCGTAGATTGTAAACAGGGATACATGACGTCAGTTTTGACGCAACAGCATGGGGATAAGCAATGCCCCATAGCTTAATATTCATCACAGTTAGACCCAGTGGCACGATCGTTGCCTCACTGTGTGCAAGCAGTAGTCGCAGCTGCAATGGCAGTACAGGTTTCGGCCTCAGTGGTGTTGTTCCACCCTCTCACATTGAGAGTGCCTCATGCAGTCACGATAATTTTACTGCAAGAAAAAATAGCATATCAATCTCCTGCTAGACATCTTTCATGTATGACCATACTGCTGCACCAACCTCATATGGTAATTGAACGTTGTACAACATTAAATCCATCAATGTTACTTCCAACTCCTGTGGATGGCACACCGCACAGTTGCCTGCAGGAAATTGAGCAAATAACTTTGCCCAGACAAGACCTCACTGATATGCCCTTGGATGATGCCGAGGTGACATTTTATGTGGATGGCTCATGCAGAAAGGGTCCTACAGGGAAAAATCTAGTAGGATATGCAGTAGTCACAGATACAGAGATTTTAGAAGCCCAACCCTTGCAGCATAACCTGTCTGCTCAAGCAGCAGAACTGATAGCCTTAACACGGGCTTGCACTCTAGCGAAAGATAAATGTGTGAACATATATACTGACAGTCAGTATGCTTTCTCTACAGTGCATGTTTTTGCACAACAATGGAAAAATAGGGGAATGATAACATCTAATGGTAAACCGATTAATCATGCGCAACTTATTTTGAACTTGTTAGATTCCATTCAGTTACCTACTAAAGTAGCTATTTGTAAATGTTTAGCTCATACAAAGCAACAGGATAGAATTTCAAAAGGAAATGCAAAAGCTGATGCAGCTGCAAAGCAAGCAGCCTCAGACTCAGAAACTTTACTTTTAACCGAGGAATTACAACCCTCTGAGATTTTAGATCTAGAAATGTTAAAAACAATGCAGACACTAACTACAAGAGCTGAGAAACAAAAATGGGAGAAACGAGGTGCAATCCTCGAAAATGGACTGTATATCTCCAAAGAGAAAAAAACAATATTGCCATCTAATTTATTTAGATATGCAGCTTTGTTGAGCCATGGGCAGTGCCATGTCTCAACAGGGGGGATGGTACAGTTAGTAAATCGAATATTCCAAACATATGGATTCACAAACTTTACACAAAAATTTTGTGCAGCATGTCATATCTGTAACAAACATCATGCACAAGGGGCATTCAAACCCAAGCAAGGGAGTTTTCCTATACCACCATATCCGTTCCATACTATCTGTATGGATTTCATAGAACTGAACAAATGTGAAGGAAAAAATATTGTTTAGTAATTATAGACATGTTTTCCAAATGGGTAGAAGCTTTTCCAACTAAAAATCTGGATGCAGCAACAGTGGCAAAGGCCCTAATAAAATAAATAATTCCTAGATTTGGCATACCGGAAAGAATTTATAGTGACAATGGGACACATTTTGTTAATCAGATGATTCACCAACTTGGGAGATTCTTTGGGATCTCCTTGAAGAATCATTGTGCTTACCACCCACAGTCTGCAGGACTGGTGGAAAGGTACAATGGAATTTTAAAAAGCAAGTTAAGGAAGTTAGTAAACGAAACAGAAGAATTGGATTTGCTGTTTGCCTTTGGCACTGCTGAGCATGAGAGCAGTTCCAAATGTAAAGGGGTTGACCCCCTTTGAAGTGATATTTGGATGGGCATATTATGTGCCACAGTGGAAAGCTCTCATGCCTGCAGAACTAGAGGCTGACAGCTCATTAGCTAGCTATATGAGGAAACTGTTAACAAATAAAACTGTTCTGCAGTTGAACTCTTTTTCAGATAAAAGACAGACCAGACTGTTGGAAGCAGTGCTGACTCCGGGGTCCTGAGTGTGGTTGAAGGTCACGAAGAGGAAGAATTGGGCGAGTCCAAAGTGGGAAGGACCATACCAGGTGCTGTTGGCGATGCCTACTGCAGTCAAAGTTGCTGAGAGGTCGTCCTGGGTCCATCTGACGCACTGTAACTGGTAAAGAATTTTCAGCTTGATAAACATTTTGTGACTGACACACAACAAAGGCAGGATGGCCAAGAGCAAAACGAGTAAAAATACAGATCAACCCCAAAGATGTTGTTTAATCATCTTGCTAACTATGCATTTATTGACTATGATTGTGATGACTTTCCTTCTGTTGTGGTTTTTCCTACATATAACCACACAAGTGAAAGTGGAGAGACGTGATGAACTGTCTATAGACTGGCATCCAAACTTTAACACATACCTAGCTATGAAGCGTGTATATGTAGAGACTATGAACATTTCAAATTGCTGGGTTTGTACTGCTATACCAACAGCATATGGAGGACTGTTGATGTCCGCTGTCCCCTTGGGGATAAATGAGACTTGGGAAAATTTACTTTTTGATACAGGTTCTGTAAGATCACAGGACAAAATTGCACTGTATTTGCCTATTACACAGAAGGGAATTGTATGTTTCTACAAGAATGATACACTCCAAGTGGGTTGGAGTAACTGTAACATAACTATATCTTATAAATGCTATATTAAAGCTAAAGATAAAGGTACTGTTTGTAATACAAATTATGATTCATATTTGAGCTCAATGAAAACAACATTAAAAGATGTGCAGAGAAATCCTGTTTTACATAAACAATTATCTGTTATAGATAAGAAAATGTTTCATTCAGAATTAACCCGCATCAGTACTAAACTAGAAAACTGTTATTTTGTTTGTGGGAAAAAGGCATACAAATGGCTACCTGAGAATTGGTCCGGCAGTTGTTTTTTGGGTTATCTGGTTCCGGCCATAAGGCATACTGCAGAATTACCTCTAGGTAAGATACGAAATGTAAGAGATGTAGCCCGAAAACCTGAAGATCCAATCGGAAAACCTGTAAATCCAGTGGGAAAAATCGAAGCTGGTTGGAAGGGCCATCATTCCGTAAAAAATAAAGAAAAATTGACTCATATGGACTTGAGTGACAGTGTTATATCCTGGGCTGGAATACTTCCAGCATATGGAGCAGTCAAATCGATCTGGGGGTTGAGAAAGCTGTCAAAACTTCTGAAGTAATGAGTAACATAACTTTTCTGCTCGAACTAGTGACTGATGAACTGAATGCAATGAGAACTGTTGTGCTACAAAATCGAATGGCTCTTGACTTCACCCTAGCGGAGAGGTGGTGCGTCTTGGCTTATCAAAGAAGAATGCTGTGCGTTCATACCAGACAATCGACACGAGATTAATGACCACCTAGAGGTAATACAGCAGGTATCGGCCATGACTGAACCAGGCCCAAACCCACTGATGAACTTTTTCCAGAGTCTGTTTGGTGGGTGGGGTTCTATCCTAATGAATATTTTGATTGCTATTTGTGTTGGTCTGCTTCTATTGGGAGCATGTGTCTGTTGTGGGATCCCCTGCATGAAAAGATTAGTCAAAGATTTTGTTGATATATCTGTAACTGAAACTTTGTATCAAGACATTGAACTGGAACTATTAATTCCAGACGAAACTCTTTCCGAAATATAAACTGAATGACTTGCCTAGTTGAAAGTCCTTAAGGGAGAAGGCTAGGGGATGATAAAACATTGTTTATATTTCTGAATAGAATAAAAAGTATTAAAAGGGAGGAAAATGTTAGAAAAATATGTATTTGAACATGTATAAAGAGCTAGTTTAAAAGCAAATAGTATATAATGCATTTTATTCTATTTACAATATGGCAATAAGAATGATTTTACATGTAATTGCTTGAAGCTTTGGAGCTGCAGTGTATTTGAACTCTGACCCTGGCAGTAGCCAGCTCAGCAAGCTTAGCTTTTCACTAATGATTATCTGCTGGGTCAGGAAATTAAATGTATAAAGCATTGAAAATCTTCTTCCTTCCTCTGGGATAATTGGCCTTGTGAATGTTACCAAAGATAAGACACAGCTGCTAAAGTAATGTTGCAAGAAGAACAAAGAAGTATATTACAAGACTGAACCAACTATTGTATTCGAGCAGGCCTGAAACCTTGAAGGAGTAACATTTACAGAAAGACATTATAACTAACCAGGTGCTTTGCAAGGCTGTATTATTCCCATGGGAAAACTTTTAAAATGTATAACATCAGCTTTTTCTTATGAATAGAATATTGTAGACCATAGTGATGTAGGTGCCCTGTGACTAACCACGTCAGTAAGGTGGGCACAGCTTGAGTGTTAAACCTATATAAAATTGTGTATTTCCTGCATCATGTCAGACAAAACTCTGTACTTGTATGTTTTTTTGCCTCCTGGTGTACACTAGTAAACTTTTGCATCTGAGCCTCCTGTGTTGTTATCATTGTTTTTATTTAACAGAAACCACTGAAAAAATTTCTCCAAAGCCAACTTCACACTTTTTTAGACAGAAGTGGCAAACTTCACGACACCCATGCAGACAAACAATATAGGTACGACTGCTGAATCCTACACAAATGCACTTTATAAGCACTTACACGAGTGCATGGATTGTGCTATCCCTAACAGAACCAAGATGCTATCCTTCCAAAAAATGGAAGCCAATCTGGTGGTCCCCTGCCATAAACAAACTCTACAACAGAAGAAAGAAACTGTTGCAAAAAAGAGTAAAAGCCCATGACTGGAAGAACTCCATGGTCAGCCTCAGTATGAAGCTGAGATCCCTTATAAAATCCTCCAAAGCTAGTTATAAAACAAAATCGCCACAGATTCTACAGACAACCGCAAAGCATTCTATAGCTATGTCAAGAATCTCAATGGCAACAATCAGATCTGCTCTGAGTTACAGCACAATGGCACTAAATACACAGAACCAACTGATATTGCCAACATCCTGACAGATAGGTTCAGTGCTAACTTTACCCCCCCCCCTCACCCCCTAAAGGGCCGATATCTATACTGGAAGAATGCAAAGTTCCTGTAATCATGGCTGCACAGGTAAAAAACACACTCTGTAAAGCCAAGAACACAGCATCCATGGGACCTGACCACATCCCAGGCTGCATTCTACATGAACTACAGAATGAACTGGCACCCCACCTAAGCACCATGTTCATGTAGAACGCAGCCTGGGATGCATTCTACATGAACTACAGAATTAACTGGCACCCCACCTAGGCACCATGTTCAATCATAGCCTCACCTCCAGGTTTGTGCCCACTGAATGGTGCACAGCGATGGTTATCCCACTCCACAAAGAATGAGCCACCACGGACCCCAGGAACTACCACCCCATTAGCCTAACGAGCCTGGTCTGCAAGACCATGGAACGTATCATCATGGAACTTATAAACAAATACATTGGTAATCTCCAAACTCTGGACCCCTCCCAGTTTGGGTTTGTAAAAGGCAGATCATGTCTCCTAAACCTGATTAATTTCTTTGAAGCAATCACCAAAGCCGTAGACGAGGGTAAGGTGGTTCACACAGCCTATCTAGATCTCACCAAGGCTTTTGACACCATCCCCCACTCTGGAATTATAGATAAACTCACTAAACTAGGTATAAATCCCTGTGTCCCAATATGGGTTGCCAACTGGCTCACTGACAGAACCCACACTGTGAATGTAGCAGACTCCAAATCTGACCTCAGACCAGTGACAAGTAAAGTACCACAGGGTTCAGTCCTGGGTCCTCTCCTGTTTGCTATCTACTTTTCTAAAGTACAGGCTAACACAGAAGGTCTTTGGCTAATGAAATTGGCAGATAGCTGCAAACTAGGAGCCATAATTGAAACTCCTAATGATGTGGACATCCTACAAAAGGACCTCACTTAGACAAATGCCTGGTGTCAAAGCCATGGCCTCAAGCTCAATGCCAAAAAGTGCATTGTCATACCCTTTGGAAAAAACTCTGTACCTATGAGCTACCACATAAGTGGTAGTCTACTTAACACTGAAAGTGTGATAAGAGACCCTGGGACACAGGTGGACAGTAGTCTCTTCTTTGATAATCACATTACCACAGTAGTCAGGAAATCCTTCTACATGGCACACCTCATCACAAAAGGTTTCTCATCCAGGAAAAAAGAGGACATTGTTCCCCTCTACTCGTCACTCATTAGACCTATTATAGAGTACAACACCTCTTTTGGTATGTACCTCACAAGACATCTACAACAACTGGGAAGGCTGCAGAAATACCTCACATAGAGGATTACTGGCCTCAAACAAATGCTCTACGTAGACCGTCTCAAACAACTCCAGCATTACTCCATACTCCATCACATATTGCCTACTCAGAGGTGATCTCTGCCTAACATACAGAGCTATGTCAAACCCAGAGCTGTTGGTCATGCTACACTTATAGAAATCCAAATCCCTCCAAGCTGCATGCTCTATGGACCTAAACCTTGTCACCACAATAAATAGAACATGCTGGAGGGATAGATTCCTGTCCCAGAGACTTCCCATACTCTGGAACAAACTACCTATCTATATCAAACAAAACTCCTCATTAGCACTCTTCAAGAAAAATCTTGATGATTGCTTGGGAAATAGGAAATTCACCCTGGGGATCACCTCTGTGGCTCTGCTCGACAGGGGCACAGGAAAATAATTTAAGCTAGGGTACCTTTTTGGCTAGGCTTGTATAGGCTCTAGGGCCAATAGCCTAGTACCTACCTATGAACCCATGAACCTATGAACATGTAACTACACAGTAAAGTGCAATATCCCTTACTAAGTAATTATGTATAGCTACTCAGAAAAGTATGTGGCCACTTAATAAGTAATAACATGTAGGCACCCAGTAAAATATACTGTCCCATTCTAAATAATTACATGTAGCTACTCATTAATTATACTCAGTAAATTATACTGTCCCTTACTAAGTAATTACAGACAGCAACTCAGTAAAGTGTAATGTGCCTTACCAAAAAATAACATGCACTTACTCAGTAAAGTGTAGTGTCCTTTACTAAGTAATTATATGTAGCCACTCAGTAAAGTATAATGTCCATTAACAAGCAATTACATTTAGCTACTCAGTAAAGTGCACTCTCATTTACTAAGTAATTACATGCAGCTACACTTTACAGTTTACTGTCTTGCCCTAAGTAATTGCATGTTGCTACTCAGTAAAGTATGTTTGTTACTAAATAATAACATGTAGCTATTCAGGAAAGTATAGTCAGTAAAGTTAGTAAGTAATTACATGTAGCTCCTCAGTAAAGTATACAGTCCCTTACTAAACAATTACATTTTGGTACTCTGGAAAGTGCCCTGTCCCTTATTAAGTAATAGGTCCATTGGTTGGTACTAGGCTATCAGCCCTAGGGCCTATACAAGCCTAACCATAACAATTCCCTGGCTATTTCTTCCCACAATATTTACTTCCCTGGACCCCTGTCTAGCAGGGCAACTGACGAGATCCCCAGGGTTAATTTCCTATCTCTCATCTAATCGTCAAGGTTCCTTTTGAAGAGGGCCTATGAGGTGCTCTGCTTGACATGTATGGGCAGTCTATTCCAGAGTCTGGGGAGTCTCTGGGTCAGGAACCTATCCCTCCAGCATGTTTTGTTCATTGTGATGACAAGGTTTAGATCCCTGGAGCATGTGGCTCTGAGGGATTGGGACTTCTTTAAGTGTAGCATTTCCAACAGCTCTGGGTTTGACATGGCCTTGTATGTTAAGCAGAGATCACCTCTAGACGATATGTGACAGAGTATAGCTGGAGTTATTTTAGATGGTCAGCATAGGGCATCTGCTTTAGGCCTGTGATTCTTTTAGTGAGGTATTTCTGCGGCCTTTCCAGTTGTTGCAGATGTCTTGAGAGGTACATACCAAATGGGGCATTGTATTCTATAATGGGTCTAATGAGGGATGAGTACAGTGGGACAATGACCTCTTTTTTTCTGGAAGAAAAGCATTTAGTGATGGGGGTGTGCCACATAGAAGGATTTTCTGACTGTTGTGGAGATGTGGTTATTGAAGGTGAGACCACTGTCCACCTGTCTCCCTAAGTCTCTTATCACAATTTTGGTGTTTAGTGTACTGCTACCTATTTGGTAATTCACGGGTACATATTTTTTCCCAAAGAGGATAAATATACATTTCTTGGCATTGAGCTTGAGCCCATGGCACCAAGCATCTGTTTCTGTAATTGCATGTAGCTACTCAGTAAAGGGTACTCTCTCTTATTAAGTAACATTTAGCTACTCAGTAATGTGTACTGTCTCTCACTAAGGAATTACATGTAGCTAATTATTGAAGTATATTGTCGTTTAATAAACAATTCCATGCAGCTACTGAATAATGTGTACTGCCCCTTGCTAAGTAATTACATGTAACTAGTCAGTAACATATAATGTCCATTACTAAGTAATCATATGCAGCTACTCAGTAAAGTGTACTATCCTTTACTAGGTAATTTTCTTTTGGGTTTTCTCAGTTAGGGGTCGCCACAGGGGAACTCTGGTTCGTTAATGACTGGCAGTGGATTTTTACAGTGCTGAGTTGCCAGCCCGATGCCAAACCTTCAAAGAAGGCACACCCATTCACGCATGCACCTACCTGCATGTCTTTAAATGTCACTCGACTGCAGGGAAGACATACAGACTCCACATAGAAGGCTCTCCAGCTGAGAATCGAATGGGAGAACCTCTTGCTCTGAGGTGACAATGCTAACCGCTGCATCACCGCAGCTCCTTTATTAGGTAATTACATGTAGCAATTCAGTAAAGTACAATGTCCCTTGCTAAGTAATTACATATAGCTATTTAGTAAATTAAATGACCACCTTAATAAGTAATTACATGTAGCTACTCAGTAAAATATACCATCCATATTAAATAATTCCATGTAGCTACTCAGTAAAACATACTTAGTAAAGTATAGTGTCCCTTACTAAGTAATTAGAGGTAGCTACTCAGTAAAGTATAATGTCCACTACAAAGTAATTGCATGTAGACACTCAGTAAATTGTACTGTTACTTACTAAATAATTATATGTAGCTACTCAGTAGAGTGTATTGTTCTGTATTAAGTAATTACATGATGCTACTCAGAAAAGTATTTTGTCTGTTACTAAATAATAATATGCAGCTACTCAGTAAAGTGCACTGTCCCTTACAAAGTATTTACATGTAGCTGCTTAGTAAAGTATAAGGTCACTTACTAAGTAATTATTTGTTTGTACTCAGAATTGCATACTGTCCCATACTAAGTCATTCCTTGAAGCTACTCAGTGAAGTGTACTGTCTCTTACTAAGTAATTTGATATAGATAGTAAAGTATACTACCCATTAGTAATTACATGCAGCTACTCAGTAATGCATGCTGCCCCTTAAAAAGTAATCACATGTAGCTACTCAAAAATGTATGTTTCTTACTAAATGATTACATGTAGCAACTAAAGTGTACTGCGTTTTACTAAATCATTACATGTAGCTAATCATTAATGTACTAGCCATTACTAAGTAATTACATGCAGCTACTTAGTAAAGTACACCGTACACAGTAAACTCAGTAAAGTATTATCTCCCTTACAAAGTAATTTCATGTAGCTATTCAGTAAAGCATATGATCCCTTACTGAATAATTACATGCAGCTACTCAATAAAGTATACTGTCTGTTACCAAGTAATTACATGTAGATACTCAACAAAGTGTACTGTCGCATGTCTCTTGTATTCAAATGAGACACTGAGGCTCTATGATGGTTCAGGTTGTTTATTGCAAATAAACACATCAGAAGCAGTAACTGGAACATATATTTAAGCTATCTAACTGACTTATTACTTCAAACACACTTACATGTGCATTTCCATTCATGCCTGCATTCACTCTGACTGACTATACAAAATCGCACTGATTGTGCATGTGCTCAGTAACTTATATGCACATACTATCCAACTACAGTGGCTGACTAGGTACAATACACACAATGATCTACAACCTCCCTCTTTGATTTGTTTGACATGCAATAGGAGAATAAGATATTTTACAAGCTAGATATCACATGGACATTTAACAACAAATGAATTCAAGTCCAAGTCGCTGTGTATTTTGGATTGGGTCTGGAAATTCTTCCTGATCTGGTCACATAAAAACTGTGACAGAGTTTAAGAACATGGGCCAGTCTCTGGGGATTCGTTTACAATTGGAACTTTGGATACCACATCAGCATTACTTGAAGAAGATACACTGTCCTCCAGAATTTGAACAAGTGTAGAGTCAGTCTGAGAAACTGAGTCCCTGGCGCAGGCAATTTGTTGCATCACTGGTTCGGAGACTGGTAATATGCATCTTCAATTACTTCTGAAATCCATTCCATCACATTGTACAATGTAAGGTCTTGGTTCTTCACAAATAGTTTTGACAATTCTCACTTGGTCATATCCTTTAGAAATTTGCATTCTCACAATCTCTCCTTGTCTTAATGGTCTGAGATGGTTTGCTGGATTTGTTGTAGTACAACTTTTGTGACTGGCATTTTCTCAAAATTGACCATTGTGTCATTCTCATTTAAAATAAATAATTGGTTACTGATTGGAGGAGTTGTTCTAGTCTTTTCTGGATGTCAATCTCTGAGCAGGTGAACCAAGCAAATTATCTCAAATAATGTTACTGAGATTAAGTAGGTTAAGAAAAAAATGATACCATCTTTCTTGGATATCTCCAACAAGTCCTTTGCACTTCAAAATGCATGCTCAGCTAATCCATTGGACTGTGGATACTCAAGACTACTAGTAACATGGACAAAGTCCCAAGACTCATCAACTTTCTTGAAGTGCTGACTTGTAAACTGTGCACAATTCTCAAATATGACTTTGCGTGGACTACCAAGAACAGAAAAATGTCTCTTCGGTTTTGTAATGACAGTGCTCAATGTTAAGTTAGGAAGAAGGTCAATTTCAAACCAATTCAAATAAGAGTCTACTAATATTAAGTAATGTTGACCATTCAATTCAAAAGTATCAGCAGCAACCGTTGGCCATGGTAATTCAGGAATCTGGTTTAGCAGAAGTGTTTTTTTTTTTTTTTTTTTTTGGTGCGATTTAGCACTATTGTAGTGTTGAAAGTGCTAGAGTTTCCTTCTCTGTATCTTTTGACATAGGCCAAAATACTATGTGTCTTGCCCTTCTTTTGGTAGATCAGTACCAGGGTGACCACAATGCAAAATCTTGATATATTCCTGTTGTAATGCTGAAGGAATTACCACTTCAGGACCTTTCATGATGATTCCATGATATATTCTTGCTGTAATGCTGAAGGAATTACCAATTCAGGATCTTTCATGATGATTCCATAATATATTCCTGTTGTAATGCTGAAGGAATTACCACTTTGGGACCTTTCATGATGATTCCATCTTCCATCATGATCTTGTCTCTATAAGGAAAATACTTCTGTATGTCAAGGAGTAAAATATTTGTTGTGCTGGCCATCCTTGACTGATAACATGTTACAGCTTCTGGAGAACTGGTTCTAAAGCTGCATGAATTCTGAGTTCATCAAGCTGTGATGATGAAAAATGCCTGACTTCCATGACTCCTATGACTTTGAAGTCGGCTTTGTCATTGTCATGCTGTTCTGTTGTTTGTCTGGGTGCTCTTGGCAAAGCATTAGCAAGGTATAGAAATTTGCCTTTTGTATTGAAATTGTACTTTTACAATTTTGACATCATGCATTGTAGGCATGTAGGGGCTGTATGTTTTGGCTTTTTTCAGAATTGTCACTAGAGGCTGGTGATCAGTCTCTGTTTGAACAAGTTTGCCATTCATAGAATCATAGAACTTAGAACACTGGAACACCACTTCCCAAAATCTCTTTTTCAATTTTTGCATACTGCATTTCAGGTGGATTAAACCTCTGGATGTATAGATGACTGGCAGGCCTTCTTGATGACATGTTGCACCAAGAAAATGCTTTGAAGCATCACACAAAAGAGATGCAGGTTTCTGAACATCATACTATCTCAATGTGGGTGGACAGGCAATTTTCTGTTTCAGAATGTCAAATGCTTTTTGGTGTTGTTCCAACCAGGTCCAGTTTACATTTTTGCATGGCAATTCATGTAACACAGCTGAAAGCTCACTTAGGTCTGGAATGAACTTTCCTAAATAATTGACCATACCAAGAAACTGATGTGACACTTTCTGGAACTGGCATCTCAAGAACTGCTGCTTGCTTAGGTGGATCTGGTTGTAAGCCAGAACTGGTAAACAGATGACCCACATAAGTAACTTTTTTCAGTTTGAATTTACACTTCTGAGGATTGAGTTTAAGATTGACTTCACATGTATGGTCTAGACCCTTCTGGAGGTTTCTATTATGTCTGACTTCAGCGTTACCCCCTACAATAATGTCATCTACTATGATGGTACATGGATAGCTAGAAAACATTTGCTCCATCACACATGGAAATACTTTGCTGGCAGAATTTACCCAAATGGCATTCTCAAAATCTGTATCTACCAAATGGCACACTGAAACAATGAAGATTTCTGATCCAGCGAAATTTGTCAAAAGGAACTTTTCGCATCTAAGACAGAAAAACAGTGGCATTTGGCATGAGAGCAGCTACTTCTTCTGCTGTATGCATCAGATAATGAGGGTGTTTAAGTGCTTTGTTTAAGTCTCTTGGATCAATACATATTCAAATATCATCTGATCTTTTCTTATGAACTATGACCATGGAGGATACCAATTCAGTTGGTTCTTTTACTGGAGTAAGGACACCTAAATTCACCATTTTGTCAAGTTCTGCTTTTACTTTACTCTGGATTGTTATTGGAACTTTGCTTGCTGGTCTGACAACTGGGCTTACTTCAATAATTTAACTTCATAGAATATGTGACTGGAAGTTTGCCAAGCTCGTCTTTGAAAATATCAGCATGCTCACTAAAAATATAAAACTATCGTTGTTGTTCAGACTTGCATGGTGGACCTCTTTATTAAATGAAATCACTCCCACTGTCAAACTGTCTTTGAGGCCTAATAGTGACTGCACATGTCTTTTGACTATGTAAAACTGCAAGTTATAGCTGTTTCCAGCAGAAAGGCATAAAAGAACTACTGTGCCATCAGTTTGAATCTCTTCACTACCATAAGCAACTAGGTTTGCACACTTTGCTGAATCAGGTTTCTCATCAGCTCTTACTTTGGCAAATATTTGTGCTGATATAACATTGCACGTAGATCCAGTGTCTATCTTAAGCTCTACAGGCTTCCCATTAATTTGTACAGTATAAAATATTTCACTCTTTGCTGACAACTGATAAAACTGTGTTATCTGTTTTATTAATCTCAGATATACCATCAACATAGAAAAGTTTGCTCACAGATCTCTATTTGATCTATTTGTTTCTTCAGATGCTCTCTTTTAATAAAAGTATGTGCCACTTTAGACTTGCAAAGCCTTTTGAAATGATTCCACTTTTACATTTGTGACATTGCTGACCAAAAGCTAAGCACTTCTCTCATTTATGTTCATGACTGCCTCCACAATAATGACAACTAACAATACGGTTGGGTGTTGTGGCCCCATTCAGTTTATATTTCTTTTTCATCTTAGCTTTGTATTGTACACTATCGACATTTGCACTGGCAAATACTGCATGCATGTTTTTCTCATTGGTAAGCTGTTTGTGTACTTTTCTGTAAGCTCATATATTTGACAAATCTCAATGCCTTTGCTCAATGTTAAATCATTGTCTCAAAGCAACATCTTTCTCACTGCATCATTATTAATATTAGCACCACACATAAGCCTGCCTTTTATCAACTCATCTCTCAGATCACCAAATCTGCACATTTTTGCTTTATTCCTTAAGTCGGTAATATATGCTGCTATAGTTTCACCAGGCTTTTGATTTTTTTGTATAAAACATGTGTCTTTCCATTGTAATATTTGTTTGAGGGTTACACATTTCTCTAAATTTATGTTTTAAGCACTCAGGGTCTTCCCACGTTTCAGCCTGTATCAGAATACGATGGTTCTCCCCCTGCCCTTTATACATGGCAAGTGCATACACAAATGAAAATTCCCTCTCAATAGCTTCCAAGCTAGCTAAATTAAGAAGTATGAATGCCTTTGTACATGCGTGTTTATCAGAAAATGCAGCCTGTATGAAAATAAATCATATTCTTGCTCAAAAGCTTGCCATTTCTCAGCAATATTATTATCAAACACCAGTGGGCCAGGTCTGCAAAATCCCTCTGCCATAACAACAAAATTCGCTTAAAAATAAACTGTGATGAGGGTTTATGCTATTAGCATAGCTAGTTGAAATTTTGTAAATAATTATATGTCATTGGTGAACATTGAAATGATTTATATAAGATGCTTGTGTTATACAAATGTATTAGAATGTATGTTATGTAGTTATCAGACTGTTTGTACAGATGTGTGTGTGTGTGTGTGTGTGTGTGTGTGTGTGTGCGTGCGTGTGTGTGTGTGTGTGTGTGTGTGTGTGTGTGTGTGTGTGTGTGTGTGTGTGTGTGTATGTGTGCATGTGTGTGTGTGTGTGTGTGTGCGATGAACAAGTATTTGTAAAATGCTTGTCTTTAAAATGAATCCACAGTGTGCCCTACTGGAAGAGAACAGAAATGTACACACACTATTGTAACTATTTAAATGTATATATTTTGACAGTGGAAACTGGAATGCAGGAAGTTGGCTTCAGTCCAGCAAACTTCAGAAAAATGACTCGATTTAAATTACTTTATGGTAGGCAATAAAAGATAGTATTGTTCAATTTTCAATTCAGCAAGAGACGCAATGTCTGTGCTAGGAAACTTTCTGTATCGTCTTCAGGGTGAATTAATTACTAGTCTTGAAAGCATGAAGGAATGCAATTGTTTGATGACTTTCAGCATCTGCCAGAGATCTGAGGAAAAGCCCTTCTCTGTATATTTTTACAGGTAGATGCTAAATACTGCCAGCTTCAACAATGGGGGTTTTGGCTTGGGAACTGGAAGTCAGATGAAAAGAAATGATGCCATTCTGGAAGCCATCCCAACAGTAATATTTGAGATATTATTTTGAGAAGCCTCTTAGTGAGATAGAGCATTCTCTATTCTGTCTTGGACCTGACTACAACTAGAAGATCCATTCACCTCATCTGCCTTGCTCTAATAGTAAGTTATTAGAAAATAACAATTCTCTTGGATACAGTCAGTAATATAGTAAAGCTTAGTTTAGATGTTTTTCTTTCTTTATTTGAGACTGTACTTCAATGTTATTTTAAATATTTCCTGTGATTTTGAACTCTGATGTCACTGTGAATATATATTTAGTATTGTCTTGCTCTTTTATTAGTTATTAAATATATTTAAACCTTTTATTGTGGCTGATCTGTGTAGAGATATTTATGTTTTGAGAGTACTTGCATATTTATTTGGTCACACTGTGTGGGCTACTCCTAATAGCCTTCTCTTGGTCAAACTACCCCTTATCTTAATATTAATATTACACAGTAAGATTGGACACTCTTTGTTAAGAGCTCTAAAGTAGCTGATAAGGAGTGACTGGTGGCAGTAATAACTACCTTATAGTCTGGGCAGAAAGGGGCATAGCTACTAAACTTGTGCCAGCCTTTCTTTTCCAGGTGTGTGTGTGCATGTGTGTGTGTGTGTGTGTGTGTGTGTGTGTGTGTGTGTGTGTGTGTGTGTGTGTGTGTGTGTGTGTGTGTGTGTGTGTAAATCAAACTTCAAAGAGTATGCATGTCAGCTACTTGGGCAGAGAGGGTGCTGGAGGACTCAGCTTGGTAACTCAGCTGAGATCTCAACCCTATATCTGTGCCAGTGGGGAGTCTTTTTGGGGATCTGGAGGAAGAGGGAGAAACCAGCCCTGGACTTACCATGGTCTCTGTGTGCTCTTAAGGGAAATTGTATTCGATGCAGAGAGCTGCATCTGGAAATACTATGTGTGTACTTGCCAGCCTGTCAGTGAACGTCATCCACTGTTTCCAGTGATGAGGATTGTGACTCCTTTAATTACTTGTTGGCCAGTGGTGTGTTGTCACATAAGCATAGACCAGGTACTTGTAATTATGCCCAACTGCACAACAATCTCTCTGAAAATGCTTCACTTTAACAATGCAAAAACTGCGAACATTCCAGAAACTTTGGATACTTCCAAGAGTTTCAGTTAATGCAAAAAAGTACTACATTGTGAAAAAAGTGGGTCATTTTAGCCTTTTTAAACATTTTAAACATTTCAGAAATTATTTTGAACACCTGTATTATTTTGAATATTTTTATCAGTATGTCTCTATTTTGGACATATCGTTTAGCTCAGTAATTATTTCAAACGTTCTGAATGATTTACCACTTATTCAGTAACTGAAAAATCATTTAAATGAGTTTAAGTGCCTTGGAATAATCACAGACCTGTTTGCAAGTTGGCTCCTGTATATATCTCCAGTTGTAATTGTGTGCCTCATAGTTTGCAAGCTGCTTCAACTTTGGATCCCATTCTGACACCGTGGCGCATGTCTCTTATATTCAAATGAGACAGTGAGGCTCTGTGAAGGGTTCAGGCTGTATATTGTATATAAACTCATTAGGACCTGTAATTAGGACATATATTTAAGCTAAATGACTGACTCATTAATTTAAACACACTTACATGTGCATCTCCATTCATGCCTGCATTCACTCTGACTGACTATACAAAATGGCACTGATCTTACACGTGCTCAGTAACTTATATGGATGTGCTATCTAGCTACAGTAGCTGAATAAGTACAATACGCACAATGATCTACATGTACCACCCCTTTATTAAGTAATTACATGTAGCTACTCAAGAACCTTTACTGTCCCATCTAAAATTGTTACATTGAGCTAGTCAGTGAAGTGTATTATCCCTTACTAAGTAATTATATGCAGCTACTCAGTGAGGTATATTATACCTTAGTAAGTAACTACATGTAGTTACTTCGTAAAGTGTACTATCCCTTACTAAGGAGTTACCTGAAGCTACTCAGTAAAGTGTATTGTCCCAGACTAAGCAATTATATGTATCCACTTAGTAATGTATTCTGTCTCTTACTAAGTAATTACAATAATAACATGTAGTTACTCAGTGAAGTATATTCTTATTTACTAAATAATTACATGGAGATACTCAGTAAAGTGCACTCTTCCTTAGTAAGTACTTAAATGTAACGATTCAGTGGAGTATATTGTCCCTCACTAAGTAATTACATGAAGTTGCTTAGTAAAGTGCACTGCCCCTTATCAGATTAGCATGTGTAGCTACTCAGTAAAGTGTTTTGTCTCTTACTAAGTAATTGCATGGAGATACTCAATAACATATACTCTACCTTACTAAGTAATTACATGTAGCTATTCAGTAAAGTATACTGTCTCTTACTAAGTAATTATATGGTGCTACTCAGTAATGTTTATTGTCTCTTAATAAGTAATTACATGTAAAGTCTGCAATGCCTTACTGAACTGTTCTATGTTGTGCAGTATTTCATGCTACAAGGCACCTTCATGCATCCTGAGCACATGAGTGTCTGGTTCAGAGTGATGCCCTAGGTGGTCTTGTGTACCCTTCTGGAAAGAGGGAGAGGTTTGGTATAGAAATGATGACTGATGGGATCTGGGTTCAAGAATCAGGATACTCAACGGTTGTGGACATGACTTTTTGCACATGATGAATGTATGCATCATTGCAGGATGGCTATGAACATCTGGCTATAAACTAACTTTTTGACTTGGATGTCCATGAATAGCATAATTGTTTATGGGCCACTAAGATCAGGGACAATGATATTTATACTTTCTTAGTACTACATTCAGTCACAGTGATTTGTTTAAAGCATAAGCTCTTAATTAGATTATTTTCAAATTCCTGGAATTTCCACTAAAGGTATTAACATTACAACTTTATAACATACCGATAACAACTGTAGACCCAAAGAATTAGACATAGGTATGTGTCTGGATAGTTAGATGGAAGTAATAAACTAATTCAATAACACATAGTAATTTTCTTGTGATGTATGATTAACACTAATAGTTGTAATATCAAAATGGTAATGTTAAAAGTAGCAATAACAATGAAAAACAGTTTTAAAATAGAACCATAATATTGTCGAATGCAGAGAACTAATTAATGGCCTGTGGTGACTGGAAAAAATGTTTGGAACTAGCTTAAAGCAAGAAGATACAGTCAGATAGATTTATTTTAAAAGGACTTGGGTATAGAGTAACACACTGTAGCTAGCAGTTATCCTATATTTGAGTGCAGAATATATAACGGCGTAGTGGTGCAGCGGTTAATGCTGTCGCCTCACAACAAGAGGTTCTCCGGTTCTATTCCCAGCTGGGGTGCCTTCTGTGTGGAGTTTGCATGTTCTCCCTGTGTTCGCGTGGGTTTCCTCTGGGTACTCCGGTTTCCTCCCACAGGATCTGTGGAACCTAGTCGGACTTTCCCGGTCAACAAATGTTAAATAAAATAAATAACTGCACAAATCCTCATTCATATAAGTTAATGGTGACTGGTGGAACCCTATGCATAGTTCCAAATGGAGAACTAGGCTTGTAATGTGAAATACTTTGAAGATGTACATTGGTAAAGGTCAGCAATGTACAACCCTAAAGCAATAGAACAGGCCATTGAAGTCTATTGGTGGTTGCTGTGTAGTAACAGCCCCAGTGATTAGGGGTACCTATCACTATAGTCAATACATTGTGGGAAGCCATACTACCTACAGTAGCAAGTTCCACATTGAGCTTTTCTGTTTCTGTGAGGAGTCAAAGGTGGGCAGCTGAGTACCACTTATATGCCCAGTTAAGTAGTGTGCAAGTCATCCCCAAAATTTCAGAGGATGACTTCCACACGTAGAATTGTTAAAAATAAATTAAACCCTGCTAGGTTAGTGGCCCAGTCATGCTCTCTGTCATCTATGTATTCTTCTGTGCAAGTTTCAGGTGTCACTGCTGTCAAAATAGTCTCGAGGCTGTGCAGCTCTGTCTGTATTGCAGTTATGATACTGGAGCTGTGGCACCAGTCCACTTTAACCAGACTCAGCTGGTCTGCTGCATAATGAAGTAAAACCTTGCTCCAAATGGAATGGATAATGATATTCATTACCCTTTGTTTCAGAATGCCATTAAATTCTTCTTGGCGTACCAGAACACCCATACTTTCAGTACCTGAACACTGCATGATACTGAGTTGGGTGAACTTTTCCCTTTAGGATGATGCCATGCCTGGGGTTTGTGGAAAATCTTCAGGATCAGTGTAGTAAAGCAAGTTATGCTACCCTGCACCTTTTGAAATCCAGATTTAAATTAGTGCTTTTAGTCCATAAATCATAAATCTACTAGGATCTCCTTGCCTTGTCCTACTACAGCAGGACACATTTTTTCAGTACTTCACTGCAGCCCAGCATTACATGGCATTGAGTTGGGTGCATACCGCCCTCCTGGATGATGTCATGCCTGATGGCAGAGATGAACTTTAGGTTATGGATAGTAAAACAAGTTATGGTACTCAGACCTTTTTAAATCCAGTCAATAAATGAGTGCTTTGAGTCCATAAGTCAAACATTTTACAGAATTACATGTGAAGCTTGCAGTGATTTCAGCATGGCATTTAATACTTAACAGTGAGCAAGTATTGATCAAACTATATTACTAAGAAGAAGGTCTACTATTTATTTATTTATTTATTTATTGGCATTTGTTGACTGGGAAGGTCCACTGGGCAGAAAACCCATTTTCAGTGAAGGCCTGGGGAGAAAACATTCACAGTTAAAACAAACAACAAAAAGCAAAAATATTACACAATTAAATTACAGATCTGGGAAGAAAGGCTCCACAGTTCAAACAAACCAATATCACAGAAACAACATAATTGCAAACAAATGTTATACAAATTAATATACAAGCACCATATCGCAGGTAAACTATATAGAAAAAATAGACACATAGTAATGGACAAATAATAAATTATTTCCAGTCAATGGAGTAGATTGAAATCAGAAGTGTTAGAAGGCAGGATTCTTGGTAAAATAAGTTATGGGATTAAGGGGGATTACAATATATTTCAAATGTACAGCTTGGATTTCATAAAAAGTAGGTTTTTAGATCAGCTTAAAAGGGCTTCAGGGAGTCTAGTTGGGTAATGGAAGAGGGGTGGGTATCTCTATGATCGTTATGATTCTTTGCTGCTCTAATGGAGAAGTGGGATGTGACTCTGACATTAGCCCAGTGTTCCTGGGTTTGATAAGCAGCTCATGTGACTTATAGAGGGGCAGGGAGGGAGGGAGAGTTGTTACCATCCCAGGATAGTGGGCAGTGACATGGAAGTCACTCACAACAATCCCTGGTGGAGACAGGGGAGGTTATGCATTGGGAGGTGAAATTCCGCTGGCTGATATGTGGATCTGGCTAAGATGCTGTGGAGTCAGGGTAATACACTGTGGCGTTCTCCACTGCATCCTTACATATGGATATTACCACTAGTCACCAAGGAAGGGGAACATTAGATAGGTCACAAAACAACCCCCCCCCCGATTGAAGATAGACATCTTAAGATCCTCATTAGCCTTGCCTTGAAATTCAGCATTGACCAGGGAAGACTGAAATACTGATAGACCCAGAAAAGGAAATGGGGCATGGGGACAGCTGTCAGTATGACAGATAAGGGAGAAAAAATGTACTAAGACTTTGGTTAAGAGATTTGAAGCAGACATTCTGGAGTGGGTTATTTAATAAATGCCACAGCAAGCATCACTGGAATCATTTCTGTTTAACACATTCATAAAAGACACTGGAGTTAGTTTATAAGTAAATGTTTCTTTTTTCTGCCTTTTATTACTGTTTCATTGTTAGATATTGTGGACAAAATGCAAACATCTATCAAACAACTGAATATGTATGGCAACAGTAGAAAGATTTGCAAAAAATTGGATACTGAAGGGTTCATAGGTAATTGCTAGGCTAACTACCGTAAAGGACCTTTTTATGCCTACCCATGTTTCCCAAATGTATTTGCCAGGTTTTGATTTCACTCAATTTATAGAGGGCATATCTTTGGCATGAGGGGTCATTTATTTACAAGTTTCTTCTTTCTAATAGGAAAGTAGGTGGCAGATCAGGGATACATTTATGATTCCTCATCCACTGATCCAAGTCAAACTTCAGTAAGTGCAGGGAAGAACAGTTTCACATGGATGGGAAGCCTGTCCCATAGAAGTGGTAGTCTCAGAGCACATACCTGTCTCTCCAACATGTATTATTTATATTACGGAAGAGGATTAGGTCCCTAGATAGGGTGCTTCTGGTGCTGTTTACATTGTGTATGTGCAACAGGTCCAGAACAGCTGGATGAGAGAATGCTTTGAATGCCAGACATAGATCAACTCTGAGTAGTCTGTAGGAGACTGAGTATGAGGGTAAGGCACTGATGTAGTCCATGTAAGATAAGTTGTCTACACCTTGTATTCCTTTTGTGATGAACCTCTGTGGATGCCCCATTTGTTGCATATACAGTAATAGATACATACTGAAAAGGGACATACTCAATGAGTGCTTTGAGTCCATAAGTCATGCATAAGACAGGGTTATGTGTGTTACTGACATTGATTTTAGCATGGCACTGCAAGCTTTATCAGATAATGTATTACTGATCAAAATAAATCAATGAGAATCAGGTTAGGTAGCAATAAATCTACTATGATCTCCTTGCCTTGTCCTGGTATCGCAGGACACATTCTTTCAGTACCTCAGCATTTCATAGCATTGAGTTCGGTGCGTACCGCCCTCCTGGATGATGTCATGACTGGTGGCAGAGATGAACTTTAAGTTCAGGATAGTAAAACAAGTTATGGTGCTCAGACCTTTTTAAATCCAATCAATAAATGAGTGCTTTGAGTCCATAAGTAAAAAATTAAACAAGATTACATGTGTAACTTGCACTGATTTCAGCATAGCATTTAATACTTAACAGTGAGCTAGTATTGATCAAAATATATTAATAAGAAGAAGGCCTACTATTTATTTATTTATTGGCATTTGTTGACCGGGAAGGTCCACTGGGCAGAAAACCCATTTTCAGTGAAAGTCTGGGGAGAAAACATTCACAGTTAAAACAAACAACAAAAAGAAAAATATTACACAATTAAATTACAGATCTGGGGAGAAAGGCTCCACAGTTAAAACAAACCAATATCACATAAACAACATAATTGAAAACAAATGTTATACAAATTAATATACAAGCACCATATCACAGGTAAACTATATAGAAAAAATAGACACATAGTAATGGACAAATAATAAATTATTTCCAGTCAATGGAGTATATTGAAATCAGAGGTGTTAGAAGGCAGGATTCTTGGTAAAATAAGTTATGGGATTAAGGGGGATGACAATGTGTTTCAAATGTACAGCTTGGATTTTGTAAAAAGTAAGTTTATAGATAAGCTTTAAAGGGCTTCAGGGAGTCTAGTTGGGTAAAGGAAGAGGGGAGGGTATCTCTATGATCGCTATGATTCTTTGCTGCTCTAATGGAGAAGAGGGATGTGACTCTGACATTGGCCCAGTGTTCCTGGGTTTGATTAGCAGCTCAGGTGACTGATAGAGGAGCAGGGAGGGAGGGAGAGTTGTTACCATCCCAGGATAGTGGGCAGTGACATGGAAGTCACTTACAACAATCCTTTTTGGAGACAGGGGAGGTTATGCATTGGGAGGTGAAATTCTGGTGGTTGATATGTGGATATGGCTAAGATGCTGTGGAGTCAGGGTAATACACTGTGGCATTCTCCACTGCATGCTTACATATGGATATTACCACTAGTCACCAAGGGAGGGGGATCTTAGTTAGGTCATAAAAGAACTCCCCCTTCCCAGATTGAAGATAGACAGACACCTTAAGATCCTCATTAGCCTTGCCTTGAAATTCAGCATTGACCAGGGAAGGCTGAAATACTGATAGACCCAGAAAAGGAAATGGGGCACTGGGACAGCCATCAGTATGACAGATAAGGGAGAAAAAATGTACTAAGAGTCTGGTTAAGAGATTTTAAGCAGACATTCTGGAGATGGATATTAAGTAAATGCCACAGCAAGCATCACTGGAATCATTTCTGTTAAACACATTCATAAATGACACTGGAGTTAGTTTATAAGTAAATGTTTCCTTTTTCTGCCTTTTATCACTGTTTCATTGTTAGATATTGTTAACAAAATGCAGACATCTATCAAACAACTGAATATGTATGGCAACAGTAGAAACATTTGCAAAAAAATTGGATACTGAAGGGTCATTGGTGATTACTAGTCTAACTACCCTAAAGGACCCTTTTATGCCTACCCATGTTTCCCAAATGTATTTGCCAGTTTTTTGATTTCACTCAATTTATAGAGGGCATATTTTTGGCATGAGGGGTCATTTATTTACAAGTTTCTTCTTTCTAATAGGAAAGTAGGTGGCAGATCAGGGATAAATGTATGATTCCCTACCAATGATCCAAGTTAAACTTCAGCAAGTGCAGGGAAGAACTCTGTTTCACATGGATGGGAAGCCTGTCCCACAGAAGTGGTAGCCTCAGAGCACACACCTTTCTCTCCAACATGTATTATTTATATTACGGAAGAGGTTTAGGTCCCTAGATAGGGTATTTCTGGTGCTGTTTACATTGTGGATGTGCAACAGGTCCGTAACAGCTGGATGAGAGAATGCTTTGAATGCCAGACATAGATCAACTCTGAGTAGTCTGTAGGAGACTGAGTATAAGGGTAAGGCATTGAGGTAGTCCATGTAAGATAAGTTGTCTACCCCTTGTATTCCTTTTGTGCCGAACCTCTGTGGATGTCCCATTTGTTGCATATGCCATAATAGATACATAGTGAAAGGGGACTTATACTCAATGAGTGGCCTAATGAGGGCCGAGTACAGCACAACAATGACATATTTGGACCTGGATGCCATAGCCTTGCTTATAACTTGTGCAACATGGAATGATTTCCTTGCTACAGTAAACACATTATGGTCAGATCAAGTCACCGCCTACATATATTACCAAATACTTGACTACAGGTCAAATCTTAGGGTTTGTGTTACCAATGACATACTACTTAGGGGTGGTTGTCTTTCCAAAAGATAGTATTAATCATTTTTTTTGCATTCAGTTTTAAACTGTCACTCTGGTACCAATTATTAGTCTGTGTCAAGCAGCTTGGAGGATAATTATGTCTTTGGGAGACTCTATGACTGTACCAGGTTTGCAATCATCTGCCAGAGATATCTGATGTTGGGCTTAACTTCAGAGATGTAGATATTAAAAATGAGTAGGCCCTGCACTGAGACATGGGGATGGTAGAGAATGGCATTTTGTGGAGGTTGATTCACCTATCCTGACATCTTATCTCCTGTCTGTGAGTCAACTGGCTATTCAGTGTGTGACATAACAGTTTATACTTAATTTTATGAGCCTGTCTACAATGCCCGGGTTGGGTATTGCGATGAATGTCTTTGTCAGGTTGTAATAGGCAGTATATACTGTTTTGCCTCATCCGTTGTTTTTGTGACCTTCTTGAAGAAATCCACCAGGTTGAGAAGGCATGGCGTGTGGTGATGAAACAAAACTAGGAAGGATTCCTATATCATTATTTATCATGTCTATGATTATTCCTTCCATGGCTTATGAGACTAGACAGACTTATGAATTGGTAGTTTCTTAGGTCCATAGGTGCCCTTGTGCAGAAGGATAAATGCTAAAATACTTCACTTTTTTGGCACAAAGTCCCTCTGGAGGCTGTGATTGAATACTTCTTCTAGTTAGCCCAGTAGGTCATATTTCCTGCTATTAAGGAGGCATCCTGGAACATTATCAGATCCCATAAATACAGTGATTTTGGCCTTGATGAGTGCACTGAGGACCTGCTCCATAGAGATAATTGGGGGAGCTATGGTGGGGGTTAGTATTTGAGTGGCGTCTATGGGAGAAAGCAGTGTAAATCTGGAGATGAATTTATCAGCCAGTAAATGTACTATATATTACAGGCTCCCTACTGAAATGTAGGCACTCAAAATGCCGAGTGCCAACAAGCCGAAAGGAAGACTGAAAACACAGAAGAAGATTGAATCTCAAAAATCGCTCTTCGCCTTTAGACTTCATTTTATGGCGCAGGATCAGTCCCTCCACACACCCCAAACTTATATATATACCGGTTCCAAAATCACCATACCTTGGAGAAAAGGTAAAATTCCAAGAAATGGCATGTTGGATTTAGTATATGTAAGTCCGATCTTTTGACCATTCAGTCTCTGCATTTCAGGAATTGTTCTAGGGGGTACCAACATTTCAAATATTTACCTATTCTGCAGCTCAGTATAGGTGGCTCTGTCTACAATTAGTTCTGCATATTGCTGTGTATTGTTTTTCAGGTTTTAGACATAGCTGAAGAATACCTTGTTGTTTTCCTTAGTGCGGGAGGCTACTTTTATCTTACCTTTTGCTTTGGTACACTTCAATAATTCTCCGAGTTATTTATTTAGTCTGATGACATACTTCGTACCATGCTGAGTGTTGCATTTCCTACATTTGCACATAATTTTCCTTTTGATATACAACCTACTGATGTTGGGATTCCACCAGGATGGCTTGTTTTTTGAATTTGTACTGTGCTTATTTTGTGCAGGTACCACTGCCTGCATACAGCAAAATACACAATTGTAAACAACTCCATGTAGGCAGCAAAGCTCCCTGCATTTTAGGAGTGGGGCTTAAAATTTTGCCAGGGTGTTGTGTCACTTAAATATATGAAGTTTGCCCTAAAATATTTCCTAAAACTTCCAGAGTTACTTTTTGTTTTTATTTTTAATTTTATTTTGAAGGCGACATCTTTATGTTTCAACCTGACCAGTGAGGATGCTGCACTTTTGTGTGGGGCAATTTTCCCCATGTTGATGAGGATTAGGTCAAGGATGTTGGCACCCATAGTGGGTATGTGGACTAGCGGATTAAGGACATATATGTTGATAAATCCAGAAATTTTGTGTCTTCAAGTCTGAGGTCATGTTTCATTCCCAGTTTATAGTGGGGTAGTTGGAGTCACACATGAATAGTGTTGGCATTAATAGAGAGTGACTTGAGTTCATTTAAGTAAGCAGTACAGGTTTACTGGGTCACAGAGGAGGACCTATAACTCATAAAGATATGGTATGGAACTGTTCTTATGGTGAGTTGTATGTGGAGGAGCTTCAGGGTGTCTTACTGTATGAAGAGTGTTTTTCTTGATGCATATTGACACACCTCCACATTTAACCCCTGATTGTATAGTAGCTTGTGTAAATGTGTGGAAGACATTATAACCTTGGACTGCTAGGGTGCTTTCCCTGGCTATAAATCATGTCTTAGTGACTACAGAGATGTTTACATTTTCCAGGGTATGGAGAGTTTGCAGGCAGTTAAGCTCCTGGCATTGAGCAGTGTCAGATATAAATTATTCTGGATTGGTTTAGCTATGCCAGATGATTTACTGGGCTGGCAATGTCTAAAAGGGCATTATGGGGGTGGACAGAGTTTTAGTGAGTATTTAAAAGCCTAGAATGGGTAGGCACAGCTCATCCCTGTTGAAGCAGCATGGTCTGTTAATCATATCCTTCCAAGCCAACAAATTATACCCCCTTCAAATGATACCATAAACTAAGGAAATTGTTAAAGTCAATCATTTTTTGTCATTTTGTGATATCATCCTTGAGCAGTTTAGTTTACAATGCTGCACAATGCTAGGCTCATACCAGACATGGAATCATAGTCCAAGAGTGCCATCATATCTCTCTTCATACTGTCCAGGAATGTAAGTCTCAAGTCATTTATACCCACATGTATTAAGACAAAGGCATCTGTGACCCTCTCCTTGTTTAGTGTATTGAGTGGGACATCAGTGCCTCACACAACTGAATCTCCTAGAAAGGATCTGTAAATTTTTACCAACATTTCACAGAAACCATATAAAAAGGTTACATAACTCTGATAAAGTCCTATAAATAAAACTGCTGTAAAGACATTGGCTAGTATTCATAGTCAGCTTTCATAATATACAACTTGTACTTGTGAAGTGATGTAAGAGGGTGTCTGTTTATATGGCATGAAGTAGGAAAATGTTGCCTTTCATATAAAGAAAGCTGCACCTCCTTTTTGAAATTGAATTTTAGTCTCTGGTTAACACACTAGACATTAGTTGGTCCAGCTCCTAATAGGTTCATAAGTTCATAGGTAGATACTAGGCTATCTACCATAGGGCATTTATAAGCCTAGCCAGAGTGTATTTGGCATCCGCCTCCCTATTAGATTAGCCTACTGTGCCTCTGTAAAGTAGGTCACAGAAGGTACCCTTTTAAGATTAGTTTACTGTGCCTCTGTCTAGCAGGGACACAGAAGATATCCCAGGGGTGAATTTGTGATTTCCCATCAACGCGTCCAGATTTCGCTTGAAGAGGGTCAGCAAGGGGCTATGTCTAACATGAATTGGGATTCTATTCCAAAGTGAGGGGAGCCTCTGGGAAATGAATCTGTCCCTCCAGCATGTCGTATTTATTTTTGTGCTGAGGTTTAGGTCCCTGGAGCGTGTAGCTCTAAGAGACTTGGATTTTTTGAGGTGGAGCATGTCCATTAATTCTGGGTTTGACATGGCTTTGTACGTCAGGCGTAGATTGCCTCTGAGTAGGTGGTAAGCAACTGAGTAGAGCTGGAGTTTCTTTAGTTGAGCTACATAGGACATCTGCTTGTAGCCCATGATCCTCTTGGTGAGGTACTTTTGGGGTCTCTCCAGTTGCTGCAGGTGTCGGGTAAGGTACATCCCAAAAGGGGCATTGTATTCAATTATGGGCCTGATGAGTGACGAGTAGAGGGGCAAAATGACCTCTCTTGATCTAGATGCAAACCCTTTTGTGATAAGGTGGGCTATATAGAAGGTCTTTCTAACCACTTTGGCAACGTGATTATCAAAGGAGAGATTACTATCTACATTGGTCCCCAAATCTCTAATTACTTCTTCCATACTTAATGGATTACCACCTATGTGGTAATTTGTGGGAACCTTGTTTTTCCCAAAGGGGACGACTATGAACTTTTTAGCATTTAGCTTGAGGCCGTTGCTCTGGAACCAAGCATCTGTCTCTGTGAGACCCTTTTGGGGGATGCTTGTGTCAGCTGGAGATTCAATTATGGCCCCCAGTTTGCAGTCATCTGTGAACTTTGTCAGCCATAATCCCCTCGTGTTAGCCTGAACCTCAGAGAAGTATATACTGAACAAAAGAGGTCCCAGAACTGAGCCCTGTGGGACGCCACTTGTAACTGGTTTGGACTCAGACATGGCACCTGTGATTCTGACCATGTGGGTTCTATCTCTGAGCCAGTTTGCAACCCATCTTGTGATATAGGGGTTGATATTTAAGCTGGTAATCTTATTTATGATGCCCGAGTGGGGTATTGTGTCGAAGGCTTTTGCGAGGTCCAGGTAGGCTGTGTGGACTACCTTGCCCTCATCTATAACTTTGGTAACTGTTTCAAAGAAATCAACTAGGTTTAAGAGGCAAGATCTGCCCTTAACAAAGCCAAATTGGGTAGCTCTAAGGGACTTGGGAGGTCTGGAGGCTCCTAATGTCTTTGTTTATGAGTTCCATGATAATACGCTCCATAGCTTTACAGACCAGACTAGTCAGGCTTATGGGGCGATAGTTTCCGGGGTCCGTTGTGGCACCACCATTGTGGAGTGGGACCACTGTAGATGTACGCCATTCTTTGGGTACATATCCTGTAGTAAGGCTAAGTTTGAACAGTGAGTTAATGTGAGGGTTCAGTTCTTCTTGGAGCTCATGTAAGACACAGCCTGGGACACCATCCAGTCCCATAGATGCTGTGTTTTTTGCTTTGGATAGGGCAGCTTTCACCTGTGCATCTGTGATGTCAGGGAGGTTACATTCAGTTGGGATAGGCATTTGCTCCTTTGGGGGGGAAGGGGGGGGAAGTTTGCACAGAATCTGTCTGCCAGGATGTTGGCTATGTGTGTAGGTTCTGTATATTTTGTACCATTATGCAACAATTCAGAGAATATCTGGGAGTTTCCGCCCATGTTCCTGACATAACTAAAGAAGGCCTTGTGATTATCTTTAGTGTCTACGGCAATTTTTCTTTCGAAGCTGGCCTTTGATGATTGTATGAGGGATTGAAGTTTCTTGCTAATACTGATCAGAGATGCCTTCCCTTTTTGGGATTTTGCTCTGTCATGTAGTAGCTTCCTCCTTCTGTTGTATATCTTATTTATGGCCGGGGTCCACCAGACCAGTCTCCTGTTTTTGGAGGAGTGAGTCTTGGTTTTATTTGGGATAGCATGATCCATGCATTCCTGCAGGTGCTCATAGAATGCATTTGTAAAGGATTCTGTGGATTGGGCTGTATTATCCTCTGACCAAGGGGCTTTGAAGGATTCCACCTTAGTCTTGAGAAGTGCAAAGTTGGCTTTTGAGAAATTCTTTACAGTGATTTCCTTGGCTGGGGGTGGGGACGGGATATTGATGTCCAGGGAAATTTGTTTATGGTCTGATCTTACCAATGAGGGGTTTACCTCTGGTGTGGAACATAGAGTCCCCATGTTGGTGATGACCAGGTCCAATATGTTATTCCCTCTTGTGGGAGTGGTGACCAGTTGTTCCATTGCATTAGAGTTTATAAATTCAAGGAACCGTTGGGCGAGGGTGTTTGGGCTTGAGTAGTTTTCCCAGTCAATGCTTGGGTAGTTGAAGTCACCCAATAACATAGTGTTTGGAGAGACCTTCATATTCTCCAGTGTTCTCAGGAATGCCATGCGGGGTTCCTGTAATAGGGAGGGTGTTCTGTAGCAGGCTAAAAACTGAAAGGCAGTTTTGCCCGCTGTTAGTTGCACATGGATGGTTTCCGATGCTTCGTGCAGGGCCACTAACCTGAGGTGTAGGTATCTTTGATGAATATAGATACTCCCCCTCCTTTTGTGCTTCGGTCCGAGATGTGGGGCCGAAACGCATGGTATGAGTTATAACCTGGTAGTGCTGGGGTGCTCTCAGGAGCCTTGAACCAGGTTTCTGTTACTGCACAGACATCGATTTTCTCCATACTGAGGAGAGCCTCGAGTGCATGCATCTTGATGTTTAGACTTCTGGCATTGAGTAGCATTACCTTTAGTTTTTTTTTCCTTGGGTTGCCTATGGAGGTGGGTTTGTCCTTTGAGCCTTGTCTAAAAAAGGCACTATGGGGGTGGCAAGAGCCTTGGCCAGTATACGAAAGCCTAAGGGTGACAGGTGCAAGCCATCCCTAGCAAAGCAACATGGCTTGTCGAGCATGTCATCCCAGGCTGACAGACATTGGATCCCCTTTGAATGACACCAATACTTTAGCCAATTGTTGAAACTGATCATTTTGTCTTAATACTGTGGCATTATTCTTGGTGAGGGCAAGATGCTACTCAAGGTCAGGGTCATACCAGTCTGGGCTACATGGTCAGAGAGCTCCTCTATGTCTCTTTTCATGTAGTCCAGGGAGGTACGTCTCATGTCATTCACACCAGCATGGACAATGACAGAGTCATACTTGTGCTTGCTTTGGAGTGACCTGAGTGCTTGCATTATGTGGCGGATCCTGCCACCCAACAGGCAGCTTACAGTGACCTTCTCCTTGTTCAGTCTGGTGAGTGGGACATCAGTGTGCCAGACAATAGAGTCCCCTATAACATGAGGCACACTGATTTTGTGAGATATGTGATTCATGGGTATTGTTGAGGGGTGGCTGTTGCTTGGATATCTGCTTAGGAGGTCTTTGCTGTTTAGGCAGATTTTTGTTTAGAGCCTCAGAGTATGTTTTTGTGTGTTTATGTGTTGGGTATGCAGATGCAATAGGTCTGTGTGAGACTGGATTTGTGGTGTGGGTGGTTACCTTTTCCTCCTGACTGACTGTTCCAGTCTTGGGTTGAGAGAGCTCTGCCTCCAGTTTGGCTGTGTAACTTCATCTCTCACATGTATTAGAGTTTGTTGGAAGGAGGAGAGGGTTAACATTGCCTCAAAATTCCCAGATTCACCAGCTGGACTGGAGAGTAACCTTGAAACTGACCCTTGGACATACCAGATTAGTATAGGGAACTGGATTTTTACTGATCAGATTAGGGAAGGGAACTGATTTTTCACTTGATCAGGAAGGACCAATCGGGAGCCTAATACTTATGAGAAGTCAAGGAGGGTGTAGTGCTTTAGTTAGATAGTGTTTCCTTATAAAAGCTGAGTAAGTGCAGGGCTTTAGAAAGAGAATAGAGTGATTACTTTGAGAGTTTGATCAGTTCTAAGGGAAAAAGTGAAGAGCAGACTTTGTGGTGCCTGGAATAGTTTAAACCTGTTTAGGTGGCGCTGCCCGACGCTGCTCAGTGTGCAAAACCGTGCAAAAAGAGAGTTGTAGGGTTTTAAAAGAGAGAGAGAGATCAAGGAGTTTAGAATTGACCCAAAATGGCCAATAAAACTACAGCTTCTAGGTAGTAACCACTCCTCCAGGGACAGGCAGGCTGTTCAGTGTTAACCACTCCTACTGGTGAACACAGAGACTTCCCTTTAGCCCAAGCAAGCACTGGCCTTCTAGAAACTTCCTAACAGTTCAGAACAGCAAATCTGTAACTGAACTTTCTTAACTTTCAGAAAGTGGGAAAAAAAGCAAGATTTTTTTTTTTTCTTTTTGTTGTAGTTTAAAGGTAGCAGAGATACACAAGCAGCAACATAATCACAACAGTGCAATAAATGACCCCACACTTGAGTGCTAGGCCAAAATCAGGTAAAATGCAGTTTTTAGAGAAAAAAACGATTTTAAATTAAGTGCAACACAGGAAATGCACTAAACAGGCTCTAGATGTGTTCCAAGTACTGTTACTGTTACTGATATAAACTTTAGCAAGACGGGAAATGCCAAAAAATAGGTGGCAAAGCAGTAAAACTTAACAAAAAATCAGAAGAAAATACTTAAAATCACAAAAGTGGCTCCTTTTCTTCTCTCAGCATTTTCTCCCCTTGGTAGGTGCTTCAGCAACAACCAGCAAGCCTGAAAAGATGCCAAAACCACGAGGCAGCCAGGTTTTAAGAGAGACAGATCAAGGAGTTTAGAATTGACCCAAAATGGCCAATAAAACTACAGCTTCTAGGTAGTAACCACTCCTCCAGGGACAGGCAGGCTGTTCAGTGTTAACCACTCCTACTGGTGAACACAGAGACTTCCCTTTAGCCCAAGCAAGCACTGGCCTTCTAGAAACTTCCTAACAGTTCAGAACAGCAAATCTGTAACTGAACTTTCTTAACTTTCAGAAAGTGGGAAAAAAGCAAGATTTTTTTTTTTTCTTTTTGTTATAGTTTAAAGGTAGCAGAGATACACAAGCAGCAAAATAATCACAACAGTGCAATAAATGACCCCACACTTGAGTGCTAGGCCAAAATCAGGTAAAATGCAGTTTTTAGAGAAAAAAACAATTTTAAATTAAGTGCAACACAGGAAATGCAGTAAACAGGCTCTAGATGTGTTCCAAGTACTGTTACTGTTACAGATATAAACTTTAGCAAGCCAGAAAATGCCAAAAAATAGGCGGCAAAGCAATAAAACTTAACAAAAAATCAGAAGAAAATACTTAAAATCACAAAAGTGGCTCCTTTTCTTCTCTCAGCATTTTTTCCCCTTGGTAGGTGCTTCAGCAACAACTAGCAAGCCTGAAAAGATGCCAAAACCATGAGGCAGCCGGGTTTTAAGAGAGACAGATCAAGGAGTTTAGAATTGACCCAAAATGGCCAATAAAACTACAGCTTCTAGGTAGCAACCACTCCTCCAGGGACAGGCAGGCTGTTCAGTGTTAACCACTCCTACTGGTGAACACAGAGACTTCCCTTTAGCCCAAGCAAGCACTGGCCTTCTAGAAACTTCCAAACAGTTCAGAACAGCAAATCTGTAACTGAACTTTCTTAACTTTCAGAAAGAATGTATTATGTGAGTGCAGTAGCAGTATTCCTAAAAGCACCCAGTTTACAGTCATCTGCAATCTTGGTTGGTCATAGTCATTTGACTTCTATTTTTATATTAGAAAAATAAACGCCAAAGAACTGGGGGCCTAAGACTGAGCCCTGAAGGAAGCTACCAGTGTTTTATAAAGCAGAATGCACCTACAAACTAATTATATAGGTTCCATCAGTGAGCCATTTGACAGTAGAGCAGACAATATAAAGATTAATGATGCATTTAAAGAGCTTGTCACTAACACCTGTTTGAGGAATGGTGTCAAAGGCTTTATTCAGATCCAGTTAGGTTGTGTGGAGTAACTGTCACTTACCCATGGCCTCAGTATCCCTTTCAAAGTAATGAACTTGGTTGAGCAAACAATCTGCCTAGGACAAAACAAAACAGGTATGGATACAAGTACTATATATAGCAAGTGTTGTTGTTTATATATACAATGATAGTGCATTCCATGATTTCACAGATGATAATATTGAGACTTAGGTTTAAAATTACCATGATATGTGGTAGGGACTATAGCAGCCATCTACATATCTGGAATGCAGTTAGTGGAGAGTTTTAGACTGAAAAAGTTTCAAAAAGGGGCTGAGTTAAGTTTTTACAGAGACCCTTGTAGCTAGTGCTATTAGTTTTAACCAGGAGAGATAGGAAGTGATCTAGGATGATTCTGGGAAAATTGGCAGTTTAAAGGAAGGCAATGGGTAGAAGGAATGTATGAGTAAGGGGAAATTGGAGCTGAATTTGTCATGTAGGAACTGCTAACGACTTTGAGACTGAAACAGTATGCGGGACTGGTGCTGAGATTTCTAAGGTAGCTAAAGAAGCCTTGTGATTTTCTTTGGAAGAGATGGAAATCTTGAGGTCATAGCCAGCTTTGCACTTTTTAATAAGCTAGATCTAGGTTATTTTTATAATGGGGGTGGACTTATTACATATAGCAGTTTTTTTTTTCTCTTGATATACAGTTTATGTCAGAATTTTACCATATGGCTCTATATTTAAATCTGCCTTCATAATTATGATGGATAAGAACAAATGTTAAATAAGTGAATAAGAAACACTGCTGGAAAATTTGGCACTGGTTTATTACATTTCGGTTTACACAGAAAATCTTGGTGCAAGAGCCTCCCCTTGTATTATGCATGGCACAAAATAATAATAATAATAATAATAATAATAATAATAATAATAATAATAATAATAATAATAATAATAGTAATAGTTGTTTACTCAGAGCAAAGACTGCAATTTTCCATGGAAAACATTAGTTTACTAAAGGTGTCTTCTGGTTATTACAGACTGACTAAATGAGTAGGATATGCATATTAAAATACAGTGCACTGCAACAGATGGGGAAAAATGAAAGAAAAAAAATGAAATATTTCAGAAAGAACATAAATATCTTCCTTGTACTTTTCTAGCTACCTATTACTTATCTCTATCTGTCTGTCTATCTATCTATCTATCTATCTATCTATCTATCTATCTATCTATCTATCTATCTGTCTATCTATTTTCTTAAGTTGTTTAGTCTACATGAGCAGGACACATTGACAGCAGAGTCTCATGTGTACTGTAGCCACTTCAAGAGCTTATTTCTGCTTTTGGTACTTGATAGAAAAATGTGTGAGTGTGTGTGTTTGAATGTGTGTGTGTGTGTGCACATGTGTTAAAATGCAAAAATAATTCAAAAGATATGTCTAATATTGTCTTTTTTATTTAATATGCTATAAACTCCTCTATGGAATTGTGTAATTCTGGAGCTAAGAAAAAGTTTCCAATGACTCATTTTGCCGCGTAAAGTTTTGGAAACAATGATTCTGATGAGAGCAACTGAAAGGAATCACGATCTTGTTTATAAAACTTGAATAGGGAATTTAAGATTCTAGACTAAATCTCAGATTCTGCAAGACTTTCAGCAAGGCCAGACATAACAAGAGAAGGTAAAAAACTAACAGATGAGGAAACTATACATACAATTATAGCTCAGGCTCTAGGACCAAAAAAGAGACCAGATAGTCATACATATTCCTGTCAAAGAGGTAAAAATAGTAACAAAACTAAAAAAAAAAAAACTGCACATACAAATGAAAGCAAAAAAGAGACTAGGCAGTCACAAATGCACCTGTCAAAAACAATAAAGGGACAAAAAAAGACAGATGATGGTTTATCAAAAAAAAAAAAAAAAAAGCACAGCTCTAAAAGGAGTCGAACAGTAGATTTATGTAGTTAAATGCTACAAGCAGGGAAACTATGATAAGGACAAACAAGATGACAGTATCAACAAAACCGTATCCCAGCACTGTTTGCATATGGAAGTAAAAGATAGTGAAAGCTTTTCACATTGAAAGACTAATGATAAGGGACATGTGTATAACTACAATTGTATAGGGCTGAAATGGTAAACAGTGCAATAATGCTTTCAACAGAGCATATTACATAGAACTCTGAAAAATGAAAAGCAGTATGTTCTGCATGAAACCAAAAATATTACATAAGCATGTTGCAAATTATTTTAGCATGCTTGTACAATGTCAGCAAATTAAGAGGCCCAAGTTAAACAGATAACATGATAGCAGTATGAATAGGGGAAATATTATGAAGGGGGGAAATGATTGTGAAATTGCTGACGTGGAAAGAAAAAAGTTAAGGGCAAAGTTTATCTGCAAAGCACAACTGCAAAGAGAAGAAAATGTCATAAGGAAGCTGCTTCAATGAAATACCCAACAGACTATGGTTATCAAGAGTATGAGGAAAAAGCATGAAAGTAACAATTCCTGCTATGGCAAATAATATCCAGTACTGACTTGTCAAGCTGTTCTGTTCAGGCTGTCCATGAAATTACATTGCACATTTCCCAGAACTACTTCAGCATTCTCAATTTTCATTGTAAATAGCTTACATAACACTATGGATTATAAAACATAACTGTATGGTCTCTAAAAAAAACCTGTAGAGCATATGGTATCTGGTGAAATTAATTCTATTGTTTTGTATTTGCCTTTACTAAATGTAGTCTGTACAGGGTAGCATATCTGGATACCTAAATATTAATCTTCTGACTGAGCTGATTAATTTATTCATTGCATTACTGGTAGCGTTGTCGCCTCACAGTAAGACGCTGTCTGGTTCGATTCTCAGCTAGAGCGTCTTCTGCGTAGAGACATGCGTGAATGGGTGTACCTTCATTGAAGGTTGTGCATCAGGACTGGTAACTCGGCATGTAAAAATCAACTACCAATCATTAGCGGACTGGAGTTCGCTGTGGCGACCCCTAACCGGGAAAAGCCAAAAGACACAAAAACAAAAAAAACTGATACCCAGTTCATTGTATGCAAAGTCATAGGGAGACCGTCTGTTAAATCAAAAATTTCATTTGACGACAAAAATAGAAAAAAAAAGTTATTTTCTACTTATGAGAAGCTTACTGAGTATGTTGCCATTTTTACATTTGGTGAATACTGGCTGAGTTAATTTGCTAAAACCATTGGTGATTAAATACGTGGATATAAGTATAACTCAGGATCGCCAGATTTTTTGAATTGTAGTATAGTTAATCAGAATTCTAATATCATAGCATTGTGGATATAGCACTGGATAGCAGCACTGTCTAGATATGCCTTAACCAATTAAATGCATGCAAAGTAGCCTCAGCCATGTATGAAAGCATTAAAGACATTCTAGGCTTATTAAATGTCCGTAAAAAACACAGAGCATAACATTTCTCTAAAGATCTTCATTGGGCTTAAAATACAGTTGAAATAACTAATGGTATATTTTCTAGTATTAAACAAATACATTAATTCTCCTCTTTTTCATATACATGAGAAGTAAAATTAACTTTAACCTTAAGTTGTTTGCCATTTCATACACTGAAGATGCACATTTTGTGAAACTATTAACAGATAATGATTTTAATTTTTCTGTGAAGACTCATTGCCTGCAAAACCTACAAATGATGTTAATGATGCCCTGCTGGTTAGAAAAGTAATCTCTTTTTTGTCTGTGAGTTGCTTAAACTGATAGAGCTGCTTTCAGTTTTGTCTGTTTGATTTTGTTTTTTTGTATTGAGAATTCCGCTTGGTCTAGTGTTTGTGTTCTGTGTGGCAGATTGACCCTTAAATTATGCAGGCTACACATCTCACATGCTTTATTTAATTGGTTAATTTGTTTATTGAGTGATATATAAATATATAGAGTATATCTGTGGCTCTGCCTTTTCTGATAGGACTCAAGGCCTTCAAAAACTACAAGCACTGTTGGTAACTCCTTGATGGTTATTTTTCCCACCCACACTAACATTCCTTGTTAAAGATTCTAGTTGTCTACTGATGTACTATGTTCTTCATCTGTAAATATGTTGTAAGTAATTGCCATGTTAAATTGTTAATCGCTATGTAATCCAATGTAACTACCGTCTGTTTATTTTAATTGTGAAGCTTTTTCCCCCTGGCCTCCGCTGAAAATGGACCTACGTCCAGTCGTACACTCCCGGTCAACAAATGTAAATAAATAAATAAATAAATACATTGTTTTGCATTTTAAACTTGGTGATTTTTAAGCTGACTACCATTATTGTAAATCAAGCTTCATAAGCTCCTCCCTTTCTTCACTACTGTTGATATCTTGAATTATTTATTTCCCTTTCCTTGTGCTTATTTTAAAAAAAGTGCATTTTGATTCTCATTGTCTGTTGTACTGATTTCTTGCTCTGAAATTCATTATCTAACTTGCCGCTGGATAAAGTATTTTATTTTTAAATTCTAGCAATCTCTTTCCTGTATTTTTACATCACAAGGACAGAGGATTTTTGAATTAGTGGCAGTGCGTGGCAGCCTGATCTGTATAGGTTTGGTAAACACACTAGTGATTCCTGCATGTAATTGTTGTATTGATCAAAGGGATTATTAATCAGCTTACCTTGTTTTTTGTGTCTTTATAAATTCTGCACAGTTAAGTGGCTCTTGCTCATTTCTACAAAGCAACATACTTTTACTGCATAATCACACTTGTGTAAGCTGTTTAAGGTCCACTACTGTTATCTTGAATTACTCATTGCTTTTCCTTACTTTTAAGTTTATTCATGGTACCATTTCACTCTGGTCCCTGTTTTATTGTGCTTTTACATTATGAGGACTGGGATTATTGATCTAGTGGCAGTAGGCATTTGTGTAGTCTATCTGAGTTAGGAAGCACACAAAAGAGCTCCAAGTATAGTCATTTTATTGGCCTGAGGGTTCAGTAGTCAGGTTTCTGTATTTCTAGTGCGGGTATAAATTTGGCATATTTGCATGAAGCTGTTTGCTGTGCCAGTGCCCTGTACAGATGCAAACATCTGGAAACACTGCTTATTTTCATGATACTGTGAAAGTTTACTCTGCTATTTATTATTATTTGTTTTGCACTTCTTTAAAGTTTAAAGTCACATTTTCAAACTGCTGTAAGGGCCGTTGTTCTGCACTGAAATACATTTTATCTAGTGTTTTTTATAGCTTGTACTAGGCATCTCTTTCTGGTTCCTTAACACTTGGGCTGTAGCCCAGTCCTATTCTATTAAGAGGGAGAAAGTCTGCACTCGTGTGGCAGGAAAGGGCTGGTTTTACCTATCTGAGCTGGGAATTGCTGATGGAAGTGACATTGTGTCCTCACATGTTTGGCATTGACTTAGTGTCAACTTATTTTTTTCTGACCATGTATAAGCCTTACATTTGTGCAAAGCTGCTCTTTATGCAGCAATGGTTACTGGTGCTTATTTATGTGTAATCAGAAGTTGCAATTTCCTTATAAAAACACCTCAAAATTTTACCTGTCCCATGTTACACATAGGGCAACTAGTTTGTGTGTTGATCAGCATTTATGCTGGAGTATTTAGGTCTACCTTACCTTATTATAACATCCAACACTATTGCTGCTTAGAGAACGTCTGGTTTGGGTGCTGGGCAGCATCGGTGGTTAGGTTAGCTGCAGATTACATCAAGTAAGCTCCCTTCCTCACCCGGTTACAAACACCCTCCACACCTGTCTCTTACAAGTGCACATTAGGACCTATCACCATAGATGAGAATTTTCCTGCTATCTCTGCATCTAGTTTATTGGACATGGGCATTCTGAGGTAAAGTAGCAATTGTCATATGTACATTGACAACCACTTAATTCTTGAACAGACAAATATAGTATGTGAGAGATGTAGTAACACATTGACACTAGAGGCTAGACTCTCACATACAAACACTAAAAGCAACAAACAGGTTGTCAGCTACTCACATATATCACTAACTGCACCCACAAAAGACCACACATATGTAGAGGTGCTTACATGTAACTTACCCAAACCTCAAAGGCCTCTCAGGCACAGTCCTCAGAAACTCTGCATGCAGATGAACAAGACAAGTCCCATCACAATACATAAAGCCACATCCCATTGTGTTACAGCTCCCAAGGCCACAAGGTGAAATACTCCACAACCCAATATATTGTCCATTGGACAGTCTATTGTGAGACACACTCATATCCCTCTTACCAGGCCGAATGAGGACAAAGATACCGTTAGCTGCCTGTCAGGTCATTTATCCTTAAGTACTAGTACGACTCATAGTCCATATGGGTGTGAATGACCTGAGACATACCTCCTTGAATTATATGAAGAGACACATGAGAAGAACAAATATCCTAGATCTGGTACTCACAGATATGAGAGAGCACTGCACCACCCCCCATTGTGATCTCCTCACTGGTAAAATCAGGTCACAAAGCAGTCTACCTTGAAAAAAGGTAAAACTAGTCTACCCACCTAACCCCAAAAACTTTAAGAACTTGTCTAAGGTAAATTACCCCCTATTAAGGGGTGGCTTAGCTAGTTTCCAAGCCCCCCCCCAATCTAAAAAACACAGAAACCTATGCAGTGGCACACACAAAAGCCATGTTCAATGCTATAAACAATTGCATAGAAACTGCAGTATCAGACTGAAATAAACCCAGGTCAAACTGCAAAAACAAACCACCTGGTGGACCCCTGGCATTAATAGGTCATACAACAAAAGAAAGAACATTTTGTTGAGAAGTAAGAGGGAAATGTGCACAATAGTGCAAAAAGGTCTTCATTTGTCTAAACAAGCTAATCTGGGAACTAGTCAAGTCTCTGAAAGTAACCCTTCAGGTAAAAATAAACTCCAAAGCTAAGGATAACAATATGGCATTTTTCAGTTATGTCTGCAATTTAAAGGGAACATTCAGCAATGTGCAGAATTAGTTGTAGATGGCATCACCTATAGTCAGCCAGAAGATATAGCAAATCTGCAGGCTGACAAATTTAGCTTACATTTCACCTCCCCATCACCCTCCGGTTCTCCTCCAAGAAGTACTCTCCACCAGTCCACTGACAATAATCACCAGTTACCACTGCACTCTCTAAAGCTAAAAACACAGCTTCAGTGGGGCATAATGATATACCAGGTTGCCTTTTAAATAGCTTAAATGAAGACCTGTCTGGCCCATTAAGGCCTCTGTTTAACCACAGCCTCCAGACAGGTTTTACCCTGAAAGAGTGGAGGACAGCAACAGTCATCCCTCTGCATAAAGGGTGCCATCTACTGATCCAGGAAATTACAGACCCATAAGTTTGACTAGTCTTATATGTAAGACCATGGAAAGAATAATCATGGACCTGATAAACAATGACACAGGAAACCTCCAAACACTAGACCTGACACAATTTGGCTTTGACTAGAGCATGTTATGCCTACTGAATCTGGTGGATTTCTTTGAGAAGATCACTAAGGCCATGGATGAGGGTAAAACAGTACAAACCACCTAAATTGACCTAACCAAGACATTTGACACAGTTCCTCACTCAGGTATTATAAATAAACTCACAAAACTGGGCATAAATCCCTATATCACCAGATGGATAGCCAACTGACTCGTGGACAGGACTTGTGCTTAAAGTGGGTGAATCAATATCCAGCAAGAGGCCATTTACCAGTGGTTTTCCACAGGGCTCAGTGCTGAGACCACTCCTGTTTGGAATATACTTCTTTGAAGTCAAGGCTAATGTGGACAGCCTTTGGATGACAAAGTTTGCCAATGACATGAACCTGGGAGCAATCATAGAATCACCCAATGATGTAGATATTCTTCAGGAGGGTCTAGATCGACAAACAATTAATATCAGCACCATGGCCTAAAACTAAATGTTAAAAAAGGCATTATCATACCGTTTGGGAAGTCAAATACCCCTGTAAGTTATACCCTCAATAGTGCACCCATAAGAGTAGACTCAGAGGTGAGAGATCTGGGTACACAAATAGATAGTAGCCTGAACTTTGACTGCTATGTGTCCACAGTGATGAGAAAGTCCTTCTATTTGGTACAGCTTATAAAATAAAGGTATTGCATCAAGATCCAAGAAACTTGTAGTACCACTGTACTCAAATCTCATTAGATTAGTAATAGAGTACAATGCACCATTTGGCATGTACTTGTCTGGGCACTTACAGAAGCTGGACTGACCTCAAAATTTCCTCATAAAGAAAATACAGGATGCAAACATGTCCTATGTGGATAGACTAAAAGCCTTATCCCTTTACTCTGTCTCCTACCAACTATTAAAGGGTGACCTATGCCTAAACTACAAGGCACTCACAAATTCAGCCCTGATGGAGCTGTTACACATCTACAAATCAAGCAGCATAAGGGTCACTTTATCTAGGGATTGCAACTTAGTCTGCAAGTCAAACAAAACATCCAGGAGAGTCAGATATGTCTCAGATATTGCCCCTTCTTTGGAGCAGGCTTCCTGTTCACATTAAGCAGACCCCTTCCTGGTCCCTCTTCAAATGCAATTTGGATCAACAGATGGGGAGTCACAAATTCACACTTCGGGTAATGCCTGTGTCCCTTAGGACAGGGTCAGTCTCTAAGATATTCAAGGCATAGGCACAAACCCATGCCATCCTCGTGCCCATAGGGGCCATATATTGGGTAAAATCAGGTTATAATTACTAGGCTTGTAAGAGCTCTTAAAGCTGTTAGCCTAGTAATTTCATATTAACCTATGAACCTGCAATGATTTCTCTAAGCTTAATCATTTTAATTAGTATTTCATTTTGTTTTCAAGCATCAGTGATAAAAGACCACTTAGTCTCCAGCATTAGTAAAACACTTATATGACAGGTGTGTTGAGTCTTGTTCATAACTGTGGTAACGTATTACAGTATTACATGTAAAGAAAGTCAGAAAATCAGTCATGATTCTAAAACATAATACAAAATATAAAAAAAGTTTTAAATACTTCTGATAAAATAATGAGTAATTACAGTTACACGTTGTCTGAAAATGCCACTTGTTTTCAGTATCTACTTTGTCTAATTCGTGGTTGCTGTGAGACCCTGTTCTGTCATGCAAATGGTTTAAGACCAGAATCAGTTCCAGATGGAACATATATTCATTGTAGAATGGCTATATGTGTGCATGCTTATAGGAGAATACACACACACGTGCACACATACAGACTTACACACAAATGTGGGTATACACACACATGCACACATGCAAAGACAAGTTTGAGCATCTTAAATTTACCTAATTTCATGACATGTTGAGGTAACTTGAGCTCTTAGCAGAAACGTGGACAAAGGAAATAGATGCAATCACCACACAGAAAGTATCCTAATGAGGAACTGAACCAGAGAACCAAGCAATGTCAGGCAGCAACACTAACCAAAGTAAAAACAATACAACAAAGTATTGGTTGTTTCCAAAGGTTTGCTTTGCTCTTTTTTTTTTTTTTTTTTTTTTTTACTGCAACTGACTTTAAAAGTGAAAGATAAACATAAGACGCTGCTTTTGAAATACAGTACAGCTACAGCAGTCACCCCTTCAGGACAGCTAGATACTTCAAAATGTTGGGTATGTTGACTCGTAGACTTCTATGCAAGCAGTTATCTGAAAATTGAAAAATATTAAAGAGACTATGTACAGTATATATAAAAGAGAAAGGAGCCTTTCCACTGCAATTATTCTGTGTGCATTCCTTTTTGCTATGTTAATGGTTTACTCATACTTTTTGCATCAGACAAAATATTTCATAACAGATTTTCAAACTGCCCCTAGCAAAACAAGGCAGACACAGGATATGAAGAAATAATCCATGATTCTATTAATTTAAGTGAATATTATTTTATATCAAGACACACATGCCTGGCATAATCATAAAAGCCATTTAAATGAACAGTAAAAGAACAGGCTAATTCCCAATTCTATTTTTGCTGCTTCTAAACAAAGCCCAATTCTGTTTTGTTTTAAAAGCAACAGATATGATAAATGCCAGTATATATAAAATGCTTATAAACATTGCAAATCAAATTCCCATGGGAAAATGTTTGCCATCATATTTCTGTATGGAAAGTAATGAAAGGTTGAAACGTTGATAAAATATCAAGGTGCAGTACATGAGAAAAGGAAGCTGCAAGATAATGGCAGAAAATAGCTATGCCAGTAATTTAGTAAATGAAACAGAAACTTAGCTTTGTGGAATATGCCTTAATTCATATCTTAGTTATTTCTCACAAGTTTTTTAATAAATATCTGCATTGATAGATTGCAGTCACTTTAGGAATAACATGCAAAAGAATAATACATTTATTTATTTTTATCACAGAATATTTTATGGTAAAAATTTTCTGTATCTACATATTCAGAAAACACCATTTTAAATTTCATTTTCTATTGCTTTATAGGCACACATTATTCTCAACACTTTGGCTACCTGAATATTTTAAATTCTGAAAATATTGGTCTTAATAATTGTCAGACATTATCATAGAAAAAGAAAGCGCATACAGATGTTTAAAATTAGTCTCACTCAGTCTAAAATGGATTGTTACACAGGCACAGAGCACTGCTGCATTTATGCCGAGATATGTAAAGCAGATTAGCAAGTACTGAAGATTTTTTTATCTTTTATTTCTAGTAAACTTATTGTTGAGTTGTGGCCAGCAATATTCCATGAAACAGAAAATAAATGACATACTCCAGACTTATTTTTTTACTTACTTCCTGTAAATGGAAAAATTAACATTATCATCTTTTCTTACTAATAGCTTCAGAGAGCTAGCCAGTACTTAGGCACCAAGGTCTGAATTCTATCAGCTTTTATCATATTAATTTACATAACTCTTTTGTGGTCATTGTATTGTAGCACTTTGTAGACACGCATTCCCCTCTGGAAGTATCACTTGCAGCAGGTGATCTCATTAGCTCTTTAGCTCTTAATATTTTTAAATAGATAAGAGACGGTAACCAAGTTCTGAGAAAGTGAGTATATGTATTCCTTTAGACACTTCCATCAGGCAGAGCAAACACCTATGCCAGGTGAAAAAGAGAAATACTGCAGATTCAGACATTCTGGAAGAAAAAGGGGATGGCAGGGTGGGAGGGGCAAGACAAAGTCTCTTAAACAGTCAATCTGATATTGTAAATCTTTATTCATTCCTTACCGTTAGGACTTTGGTTCCATTCCCGGAACTGACATGGCCACTACAAAGCCTGTGGCACCCAAAAAACCCCTCAGCTAAGACCTACCCTCAATGCCCCTCTCATAGTCTCTCCAGATCTCGTTTGCTGCATTCCTCGACAGATGTGCCAAGCCTGCTCTCCAGCCAAGTGTTGTGTTTTTGTGATTTATCTACATAATTTCCCTACGATTATCTTCTCATCTTTAAATATATATACTTTCCTTCTAAAACCTACCCTCTACCTTTGGTAACTCCTTTCATACCATTGTTGGTACTGTTCCTCTCCCCTGCCTTTGGTAGGCCCTTTCCTACCACTTTGTGGTATTTCTTAGTACCATTGTTGGTACTCCTCCTTTTTCTATCTGCTTAAATTCTGCTTTAACCTTGCTATTGTTGTTTGTGGGTATATTGTCATTTAGGACTATAGTGTTGTTTTCCATGATGTCTGACAAAGTAAAGCTAGGTTTTAAACAGTGTGATAAGTGCTGGTGTAAGATGACCAACTCAGACAGTCACGCCTGGTGTGTTTATTGTTTGGACCGTGACCACATCAATGTATCTTGTGATATTAGTTTTAGCTTCAACAACCGTACATTGGCTGAGCATAAAAACAAGCTGATTCTGAAGGGCATGATGAAAACACCCTTCTAGGAGGCTCTTTCTGGGACGGAGGTCTCACCACTTCCTAAGCATAAGGATGTGAAGAAACATAAAGAGAAACAGAGTCACTCGGCTCCAACATCTCCGTCCTCCTCGGAACCAAGTCAACATCGGGCTTTTGCCACACCTTCGGCGCAGACTACTTCAGCACCAGGCTCCATGTCATCTGCCTCAGTGCCGCCTTTGATTATGACTCCAACCACTGTACCTGCTTCAGCACCATCTCCCTCAGTGCCAACCTTGGTTTTGACACAGATTCCAACTTTTATTCCTGCATTGGCACCATCCCCAGCCACGGTGCCAATGTCTTATATGGCTACACTGACACTGACACCACCGGTTCTGAAGGTCGAATACCTTTCCAGAACCAGATATTCTCCCTCATATGATCCCTTTTTGGGACAACAGTTTAGTCCATTTCTTGACAGACCTGAATCTCCTTCGGCAGTTTCCATCAGATTCACCAGGAGTCTTTCAGAACAAGATGTAGTGAGGGTTTTGGACCAGCGTTTGGTAGCTAGAGGATTACCCACCCCTGCTAGGTCTTCCTTTCCTCTTGGAATAGAAGCTGTCATGACATATTCACCTGTATATCCTCCACTGGCCTCCTCACAGGTCCCGGAGACTTTGGTACCAATGGCCATCCTGGGGCATTCTGTCTTGGCTCCAACAGTGGAGGGTTCCCTGTCAGCAGCAATAATGTTGCTCCAATGGCTCTGTTGGAACTGGCACACTCTCGGAGCAGTGATTGGGCTGTCAGCACCATGGCTCCTAGTTCAGCATCTATTTTTTTGGTGGCGCCGTCTATGGTCACAGCTCCACCAGCAGCTACCGGTCCTCTAGGATCTCCTCACCTGGAGGTGGGCTCCTCTGGGCAAGGTGTGACTCCAGTTCCAAGGTTGCCCTTTTTGGTTCCGGGCACCCATCCCTCCTTGGGTGGGCCTGCTTTCCAGGTGATGGAAAGGGTCCTTGCCTCAACAGGCTCACAGTTGGCACCACTGGCATTGACACTAGAACCCCCCCCCCTCTAGCAAGCAGCTGTCCCAAACCCGTACTCTGGGATCCTGAGCATGGGAGCTGCAAGACCTTCCCTTGAAGGAAAACTTTTTTCCGGAGTCCTCTTCAGAAGATCCCACTGGGGAGCCACCCCAGAAGAAACTGTGCAAGAGGAAGCATCTTGATTCTCCTGAGGAATCTATCACCGAATACACTGATTGCAATAAGGGAGAAGGGTCCCCATGTTCTCCCCTGGAAGACATCTCATTTGGAGACATTTTTGAGATCCTCAAGCAGAGGGGAGGCTGGGAGTCCTCCAACCCTTCTTCGGAGGAATCTGTGTTCTTTCAGGCCTTCCGTGCTCAGCCAGCTACTTCTTGGGTGACCCCATCTGCAGATGAGCTTGTTAAACTTATTGTTCAGCATGCCTGGAAGGCCCCAGACAATATAGAACCTGTCCCCCGGAGGCCAGATAAAATTTTATCCACCCTTGAAGACCACCCCAATTGGGCTAAGCAGCTGGTAGTTGATTCCATGGTCGTGGCAGTGGCCACTAAGAGGGAATTGGCAGAAGATAGTTCCACTGTTCATTCCCCAAACAGGGAGTCTTGGGCTATGGACAGACTGGAGAAGCAAACCTATGCTTCAGCAACCTTTGCCATTCGGTCGCTAAATTATCTGGCACACTTTACTTACCTCCAAAGAGACCTAATCTCATTAATGTCTGTATCTTTGGTGGGTGTACTACCTGAGGAGGTGCGTGATACTATTGCCTCTCAGCTAGCTACCCTGGAATCTATCTCGTACTCCTCAATGCGCTTGATCTCTCACACCACCAAGGGAGCAGCTCGAGCAGCCGCATCAGGCATCATCATGAGACTGTATGCTTGGATGTGTTTGTGTGATTTTGTGAATCCCTTTAAATCTTCTTTTGTCAATGTGCCTGTTGACGAATCTCCCCTTTTTGGTTCCAAAGTAAGAGACACACGTAGTGAGAAGGACAGAAAGACTGTGTCTGCTGTGGGCATACATATTTCCACCCCCCAGAAATCCTAGTCCAGAAATCAGAGGGGAGGATAATTGTGGGAGAAGAAGTCCCAAGGATCTTTTCATGACACTCGTGATGAGCAATCCCCCTGGGGCAGAGGGGGCAACTCATCTGGAAGACACCTCTTTCGGGGCAGAGGGGGTCCATGTAACCAGGGTGTTAGAGATTCCTTCTCTGGTTGACTCTTCCAGCGCTCCTGAACAGATGCCTGATTGCTTTCCTCTGGAAGCAGTCGGGGGTCAATTTTCCCTGAACCTACAGGCCTGGCAACTCATAACAATGGATGTGTGGGTGCAGAGAATAATATCCAGAGGCTATCATATCCCATTTGATCTTAGTACCAGACCCGTAAAATGAATCCCCTATATCCCACCCTTTCAGTGGGAGGCTGCAGCCTTAGAAATCAAAAATCTGCTAAGTAAAAGAGTCATCCAGCCAGTCCCACCAGACCAGAGAGGATCCGGGTTTTATTCGAGGTTTTGTTTAGTGCCAAAAAAGACAAGGGACTGGAGTCCAATCCTGGATTTCAGCTTACTAAACAAATTCATAACACCTCAAAAATTCCAGATGGTCATGGTACAGTCCATCCTCTCCTTTTTGGGGAAGGACAACTGGATGTGCTCCTTAGACCTCCAGGATGCATATTACCACATTAAGATGGACAAATGCTCCAGGAGATTTCTCCGCTTCTGGCTGGGAGCCAACCTCTATCAGTTCAGAGTACTGTCCTTTGGTCTCTCGACAGTCCCCAGAGTGTTCACCAAATGTATGGCAATCATAGTAGTTCATCTCCAAATACAAGGATTCCAGGTGTTTCCATATTTAGACGATTGGCTCCTTACTGTCACGACCAGGAATCTTCTCATTCTCAGTCTATCTTACACTCAAGGCCTTGCTCTTCGCTTAGGTATCATGATCAACATGGACAAGTCACAAATGTCTCCAACAAGAGCACTGGAATTCATTGGAGTGATCTTCGACACAACGTCCTGCCAAACTTCCCTTCCTCCTTACAGACTCTCAAAAATAAGAAGCCAGATTCAAGTCCTCCTTCCACAGACATTTGTACCAGCATGCCTTGTACTACAGCTATTAGGATCTATGGCAGCAACCATTGCCTTAGTTTCACTGGTGAGGTTGCACATGAGAGTAGTACAGTGGCTTCTTTCATCACAGTGGTTGATCTTAACCCACCAACTCGACCACATGATATGCCTTACAAACCTTTGCAAGAAAGAAATGCTTATGGTGGATAAAGCCAGAATAAAATCTTTGGTGTCGACTGTTCTGCCTTCCCAGCCCAGGGCCACAGTGACCACGTGTTAGGGGGGGGGGGCATTTCCAGGGAAAGACAATCCAAGGCACCTGGTCCCCCATGGAGGTCAATTTGCACATAAATGTCCTAGAATTGAAGGCAGTTCTCTTAGCATTGCAAGCGTTCCACACATCCCTTCCTTCTGGGACCATTGCACTTCATGTCAGTCATCTGGTACATCAACAAACAAGGCAGAACCAGGTCTTATCCCCTCTGTCGGGAGGCCATGAGAATTTGGCACTGAGCAACAGCTTCCAACTGCTTTTTCATAGCAACACACATTCCTGGGAGTTCCAATCTTATTGCAATCTGAGCAAGAAGATTATGATGCCTCACGACTGATTCCTCATTCCTACCATAGCAGATCAGATCTTCCGCCATTGGAGCAGGCCTTACTCAACCTGTTTGCTTCTCCCCTAAACAACAAATGTAGAAGCTACTTTACCCTGATCCCCCCTCAGGGGGAGCCACCGAGGGATGCTCTGACACACGATTGGCCCTCAGGTCTACTGTATGCCTTTTCACAGTTTCCTCTCATCCCAAAATTCTTCCACAAAGCTCAAAGATTAGAAGCAGAGTGATCTTCATTGCCCCTTATTGGCCCCGTCGCGTCTAGTTCCATTTCCTATGGCCTCATCTGATTCACAGTCCTTGGATCCTGGATCAATCCCAAGGTCTGTTGTCTCATCCTCAGTGACTGATTCACCCCAATCTCCACAGTCTCAAGCTCACAGCTTGGTTTTTCCACTTTTGGTGATTGCCAGGCTACCTGATATTTCATCTTCTGTTCACGAGATTCTTCTGCCTTCTCAAAAACCTTCCACCAGGAAAATTTATTCTAGTAAGTGGGCTAGATTCTCTAGATGGGCCAAAGAACATAACTTAGACCCCTTTTTCATACCTATTCAGAAGATCTTACAATACCTGACTTCCCTATTAAATGCAGGAGCTTCAGCATCGACAATTACTGTGCATTTAGCAGCTATTGCAAATTTTCACAATGAAATTGACAATTCTTCTGTTATGTCACACCGACTGTGCAAAACCTTCATGAAAGGAGTATTACATGTTAAACCTCCTGTCAAGCCTCTTATAGAGCCTTGGGACTTGACATTGGTGCTTCAGTCATTAACAAGTTCACCTTTCGAGCCTTCTAACTCATGTGATATAAAATTTTTGTCTTGGAAGACTTTACTTCTGGTAGCCCTTACCTCAGTGAGAAGAGTACCTGAGTTGCAGGCCTTGAGTGTCAAGAGACCTTACTTGATTTTTCATAGGGAAAGAGTGTCCCTACGTACTGACCCCTCCTTTTTGCCAAGGTCATTTGTGGGTTTTTCATTAATCAATCTATTGACCTACCGGTTTTCTTCCCTCATCATTCAAATAGAGGGGAATACCTTTTGCATACCCTCGATGTTCATAGGCAATTTTGTTTCTACTTGAACAAAACTAAATCTTTCAGAAAAACAGATCGTTTGTGGCCTTTTTAGGACCTAGATTGAGTAAGCCTGTCTCCAAAATGACTTTATCTTCTTGGTTCAGAAACGCCATTACTTTCATTTGCCATCAGAACAAAGTGTCTTTATCTTCCAGAATAAAGGCTCACTCTACTAGATTGATGGCTACTTCTGTGGCTTTTCATTCCAGAGCCTCTATGAATGATATCTGTGCAGCAGCCACTTGGGCAAGACCTCATACCTTTATCACTCATTACAAATTGGATTTGGCCTCCAGGGGACGAGCATCTTTTGGTCCCATGGTGCTCAGTGATGTCCTTCCTTAGGGCCACCCAGGACTCAAGGAATGAATAAAGATTTACATCAGATAAAGAAGTTATGTCTTACCATAATGTTCCAGCTGTGTTTTACATCTTTATTATTCATTACTTCCTACCCTCCTTCCCCCTGCCTGGACTCCTGGCGGACTTTAGGATTTCCTTGTCATTTAAGGTATTTGCTCAGACAGAGCCTCTTACTGTCTCTCTTATTACTTCTATACTATAGTGCTGGGCAAACTCAATCTGAAGAGACTATGAGAGGGGCATTGTGGGCAGGTCTTAGCTGAGAGTTTTTTTGGATGGTGCGGGCTTGGTAGCGGCTGTGTTGGATCTGAGGATGGAACCAAAGTCCTGACACTAATGAATGAATAAAGGTCTACAACACAGATGGAACGTTATGGTAAGACATAACTTATTTTTCTGGTTTACTGGATTACTCAGAATGCTTCTTGAAAACCCCTTGCCATTTTTTCTTAAATGTCAGTTTACTTGAATTTTGTTGAGACTGTCTATTTTGTTTCTTACCAAAACTGGCTAAGGAGTTAAAGAAACACTTGGAAAATTTGGAAAAGGAGGGCTGAAAAATCTTACTTACATACAGTTATTTCAAGCATGGGCATTAATGTCCTTCTAGCCTTCCAATATACTAAAACAGTTGTTCACATAATAAGCGCCCATGCTGTTCTTAAAAATATCTAAACTAATACTTGCTTTAATGCAATTGAGTAGTCTGTTCCATGCATCAGCTGCTGTCTCTGAGAACCAATTTGCACACTTCCCTTTCCTATAGAATCTTCTACATAGGTTGTCTGATGATTCTCTATTAATTTTTGATTACCTCAAACATTCCCAGTGGTAGTGGGCTCTAAATGCCCTATATACCTGAATAAGATCCCTTCTTAAATATCTATATGAGACACTGTACAAGTTCAGATGTTTTAATCGTTCATGATGACATAAACTGTCACATGTGTGGATGCTCTTGGTCTATTTCCACTGCAATCTTACCAGTTTACTCATGCTTGTTTTCTTATAAGGGTTCCATATTGTTATTCCATGCTCATGTTTGGGACTGATATAATTAACAAACATTGACTTCATCATTTCTGATTTCCTAGACATTATGAAACTTTTTATACAACCTTTAGTTGTATAACTATCATTAACCAACTGGTTGATATGATTGCAAAAACATGAAGCTGGATCTACCCATATACCTAGGTCCTTAAATTAATCTACAGTTTCAATCACTGTGAGCTGTATTAAATATTCACCTTTCAATTTATGTCTTCCAAATCTCTTCAGCTTAGTTTTTGATGTATTTATCAACATATTATTCTTCTGTGCTCAAATGGTCAAGTTAGTCAAGTTCTTTTAGCAGGCATGCTCTATCTGTAACACATGATGTTGTTAAAAATAAAAAATACAGTATTAAATTGATTTTAACTGTGTGGAAGGAATATTAACTGAACTGGAAGTTTTCACTCTGCTCTTCAGTTAGTCCTACCCACCCTCCCTGTTTTTGTTTTGGTGTTAATCTTAATGGCCTTGCAACTGCCCGCCCCTCTTATAAATTTGTGTTTGGATACTCCTTCTGGGCCCACCTCATTTGCTCACTCAACTGAGTGCAGTGAGATCATATTCTGATTTCAGGCACTCCTACTGTGTACAAAGAGAGCATCTGGGAAACAGAAAAAAAAAAAAAAAAAATTTAAGCTTGTTTCCTGCCTTTCCTGTTAAGTGGTATAGACTATTTGTAGGCTTCTGAGCCCGCAGGCCCTTCTGTGTTGGAGGGAAGCCTTCTAGCTTAGTTTTTTTTTTCTTATAACTAGCCAGTTTTCTAGTTTCAACACTCAAATCTGTTTCTTTGATCTCAGCACTTGTTCAGAAAGAAAAAAAAAAAAAAAATTTCATCTGCTTTTACTGTACTTGTGTTTCTACCTACTTTTTTTTACTTTTGCATCATCTTAAAAGTACTCAATTGTATTTATTACTGCTTGGTGTAACTCATTCTAAGCCTTTTGGTTTAAACACTTGGGCTTCGGACCAGCTGTTTTGCACTGAGAGGGTTTGTGGTCTGCACTGTAGTGGCAGAACAGGTAGCTTACATCCTTCTAGGTTGGGAACTGCTGATTGAGGGCTCAGTGTCTGTTATTCTAAAAGTGTATTAATTCTGGTTTAAGCACTTGGGCTTTCAGGCCAGTTATTTTACATTAAGAAGGTTCATGGTCTGCACTCTTGTGGGAGGAGAGGCTGGACTCTGCCCTTCTGAGCTGGGAATTTCTGGTTGAAGGCTTATAGTGCATGCATATCTGAACTGCTTCTTACTGAAGTTGGTGCGCCTTGTTTGCTGTGGCATAGACTGGATTCAGGCCTGCTGGATCTAGCTTTGTTTGTGTATCTTGAGCACTAATCCAGGCATTCTCTAAAGTATTCAATTGTATTTATTACTGCTTGGTAGTAACTTGATTAAAGTGTAGCTATCATTCTAAGTCTTTTGGATTAAGCACTTGGGCTTCAGACCAGTTGTTTTACATTAGGAAGGTTTGTGGCATGCACTGTGGTGGCAGGACAAGTAGCTTTCATCCTTCTAAGTTGGGAACTGTTGATTGAGAGCCCAGTGTCTGTTATTCTTAAAGTGTATTAGTTCTGGTTTAAGCACTTGGGCTTCAGGTCAGTTATTTTACATTAAGAAGGTTTGTGGTCTGCACTCTTGTGGGAGAAGAGGCTGGACTCTGCCCTTCTGAGCTGGGAATTTCTGGTTAAAGGTTTATAGTGCCTGAATATTTGAACTGTATCTTACTGAAATTGGTACACCTTGTTTGCTGTAGCATAGACTAGATCCAGGCCTGCTGAATCTAGCTTTGTTTATATGCTTGTTGTTTGTTTGCTTGTTATTTCCTGGAACGCTAATTCCACCTAATACGCGGCTTCTCAGCTTCTGTGGATCACTAGTGATATCTGCATTGCTTACTGTACTTATTTCCTTGTTTCACTTGAAAGAAAGTTACTGTTTGTCATTTTGCATTTAAGTTACCTGTAACACATTGCACTTAAGTTACCTGGCACTTGCTCACTAAAGCAATTATATAAGTCAGCACTAAAAATTAAAAGCACTACACCCTCACTCCCCACTGGCCCTGGTTTTCAATTATTAAGGAATTACCAATATTATTCTAGCATGTCCAAAGGTCAGTTGTCAATCTCCTCTCCGGTCCAGCTGGTGAATCTGGGAATCTTGAGGCAATGTTACAACTGCCTCATGTACATAGACAACCCTCTCCTCCTCCCAACAAATTCCAACACATGTGAGAGATGCAACCATATAGCCAAACTGGAGGCTAAGCTCTCTCAACTCAGCACTGGCATAACCAGTCAGGAGGAGAAGGAAACCACACTCACTACAATTCCAGTCTCACATAGACCTACCACGACAGCAAACCAAACACATAATCACACAAAAACATACTCGGAGGCTCTAAATAAAGATTTGCCGAAGCAGCAGAGACCTCCAAAGCAGACACCCAAGCAGCCGCTACCCCAAAACAAAACACGTGCAACACATATCTCACAAAGCCAGTGTGCCAAACAGTCACAGCCCTTAAGACTAAACAACACACCTGATACACTTGTAATAGGTGACTCTATCGTCAGGCACACTGACGTCCCGCTCACCAGGCTGAACAAGGAGAGGGTCACGGTGAGCAGCCTGTCTGGCGTTAGGATCCACCACATAACACAAGCACTCAGGTCACTCCAAGGCAAGTACAAATATGACTCAGTCATTGTCCATGCTGGTGTGAATGACCTGAGACGTACCTCCCTGGACTACATGAAAAGAGATATAAAGGAGCTCTCAGAGCATGTAGCCCAGGCCGGTATGACCCTGACCTTGAGTAGCATCTTACCCTCACCAAGAATGATGCCACAATATGAAGACAAGATGATCAATTTCAACAATTTGCTTAAGTACTGGTGTCATTCAAAGGGGATCCAATGCCTGTCAGCTTGGGATGATATGCTCGACAAGCCACGATGCTTCGCTAGGGACGGCTTGCACCTGTCACCCCTGGGCTTTCGGATATTGGCAAAGGCTCTTGCTACCCCATAGTGCCTTTTTTAGGCAAGGCTCAAAAGACAAACCCACCTCCATAGGTATCACAAGGGATAAGAAACTAAGAGTAATGCTACTCAACGCCAGAAGTCTAAACCTCAAGATGCACGCACTCGAAACTCTCCTTAGCATGGAGAACATCGATATCTGTGCAGTAACAGAAACCTGGTTCAGGGCTCCCAAGAGCACCCCAGCACTACCAGGTTATACCTCATACCATGCTTTTCGGCCTCAAAACTTGGACCGAACCACAAAAGGAGGGGAGTATCAATATTCATCAAAGATACCCACACCTCCAGGTTGGTGGCAAAGCACGAAGCATCAGAGACTATCCATGTGCAACTAACAGTGGGTAAAACTGCCTTCCAGTTTATAGCCTGCTACAGACCACCCTCCCAAACCCAGGAACCCCACTCGGCCTTCCTGAGAACACTGGAAAATATGAAGGTCTCTCCAAACACCATTATATTGGGCGACTTCAACTACCCAAACATAGACTGGGAGCATTACTCTAGCTCCAACACCCTAGCCCAAAGGTTCCTAGAATTTATAAACTCAAATGCTATGGAACAACTTGTTACCACTCCCACAAGAGGGAAAAACATACTGGACCTGATCATCACCAACATGGGGACTCTATGCTCCAGACCAGAAGTGTATCCCTCACTGGTAAGATCAGACCATAAACTAATCTCACTGGATATTCACATCCCGACCCCACCCCCTGCCCAGAAAACCACAGTGAAAAACTTCTCTATAGCAAATTTCACACTCCTCAAAACTGAGGTGGAATCCTTCAAAGCCCCCGGGCCTGTGGAAAATACGGCAGAGACTGCAGAATCCTTTATAAATGCATTCTATGAACACCTTCAGGAATGCATGGATCATGCGATCCCAAATAAAACCAAGACCCAATCCTCCAAAGGCAGACGTCCTGTCTGGTGGACCTCAGCCATAAACAAACTATACAATAGAAGGAGGAAGCTACTAAATGATAGAGCAAAATCCCAAAAAGGGAAGGCATCACTGATCAGTATTAGCAAAAAACTACGGGCACACATAAAATTGTCTAAGGCCAGCTTCGAGAGAAAAATTGCACAGGACACTAAGGATAATCACAAGGCTTTCTTTAGTTATGTTAGGAACCTGGGTGGTAATTCCCAGATATGCTCAGAATTAGTCCAAAATGACAAAAAATACACCGAACCCACAGACATTGCCAACATCCTAGCTGACAGGTTCAGCACAAACTTCTCCCCCATCCCCACCAAAAGGGCAAATATCTATCCCAGCAGAGTGCTGCCCCCCTGACATCTCAGATGCTCAGGTAAGAGCCGCCTCTCCAAAGCAAAAACACAGCATCAATGGGACCAGATGGTGTCCCGGCTGCGCCTACATGAACTCCAAGAAGAGCTAAACCCAAACATAAAACTACTGTTCAATCTCAGCCTTACTACAGGATATGTGCCCAAAGAGTGGTGTACAGCAACAGTGGTCCCTCTCCATAAAGGTGGTGTCTCAACGGATCCTGGAAACTATCGCCCCATAAGCCTGACTAGCTTGGTCTGCAAAGCTATGGAAAGGATCATCATGGACCTCATAAATAAAGATATTGGGGACCTACAAACACTGGATCCTACCCAGTTCGGCTTTGTTAAGGGCAGATCCTGCCTCTTAAACCTGGTTGATTTCTTTGAAACAGTCACCAAGGCCATTGACGAGGGGAAGGTGGTCCACACAGCCTACCTGGACCTAGCAAAATCCTTTGATACAATATCCCACTCGGGCATTATAGATAAGCTCACCAGCTTAAATATAAACCCCTATGTCACTAGATGGATTGCAAACTGGCTCAAGGACAGAACCCACATGGTTAGAATTGCTGGAGCCATGTCAGACTCCAAACCAGTTACAAGTGGTGTCCCACAAGGCTCAATCCTGGGACCTCTCTTGTTCGGTATATATTTCTCGGAGGTACAGGCCAACACGGAAGGACTGTGGCTGACCAAGTTCGCAGATGACTGCAAACTGGGCGCCATAATCGACTCTCCAGTCGACACAAGCATCCTCCAAAAGGGCCTCATAGAAACAGACAACTGGTGCCAGAGCCATGGCCTCAAGCTAAATGCCAAAAGTGTATAGTCATCCCCTTTGGCAAAACAAAGTGCCCACAAATTACCACATAGGTGGTAATCCATTAAGTACAGAAGAAGTAATTAGGGACCTGGGGACCCAAGTTGATAGCAATCTCTCATTTGACAACCACGTGGCCAAAGTGGTTAGAAAAACATTTTATATAGCCCACCTAATCATGAAGGGATTCACATCTAGATCAGGGACGTCATCGTGCCTCTTTACTCATCCCTCATCAGGCCCATAATTGAGTACAATGCCCCTTTTGGGATGTACCTTACCAGACACCTGCAGCAACTGGAAAGACCCCAAAAGTACCTCACCAAGAGGATCAAAGGGCTCAAACAGATGCCATATGCTGCCCGGTTAAAGAAACTCCAGCTCTACTCAGTGGCATACCACCTGTTCAGAGGCGATCTGTGCCTGACGATAAAGCCATGTCCAACCCGGAATTAATGAACATGCTGCACCTCAGAAAATCCAAATCCCATCGAGCTACGCTCGAGAGACTTGAACCTCAGCACTGAAATAAATAGGACATGCTGGAGGGACAGATTCATAACCCAGAGGCTCCCTTCACTCTGGAATAAAATCCCAGTCCAGGTTAGGCAGAGTCCCTCATTGACTCTCTTCAAGAGGAATCTTGATGAGTGGATGGGAGATCGTAGGTTTACCCCGGGTATCACTTCTGTGTCACTGTTAGACAGAGGCACAGTATACTAACCTCGAAAAAGGGCATAGCAAAATAAATTTAAAATGGGTGGCGAAAGCCAAACACATTCTGGCTAGGCTTATAAATGCCCTAGGGCAGATAGCCTAGTATGAACCTATGAACCTATGAAATCAGTTTATGCAATTTCAAGTCATCTGCATACAGACTGCTGAACACCTCAGATGAAAAAGATAGGTCTGAAAGATATGTTTCAAACAAGTATGGGCCTATGACAGAGGCCTGTGGGGCACCCTGACTGTAACCAAGAATGTTGCCCGTACAATTGCTGCATGATACATGCAGCTGCCCATTTTATCAAGAATACATTAATACCTAGTTGCCCTAATTTATCAGTCAGTATTTTGACTATGGACCCATCAAATGCTGAAGTTTAAGCTATATAAAATTACATCGCAACATATATTTTTTTCATACATAGCTGTTATTATGTTGTTATAGAACATCATGTTACATGTGGTAACAGATCTATTTTCAACATATGCATGCTGATATATAGTTTCAGATCTCATCTTTTTCAGTTCTAACTTATCCTGTACTACCTGCACCATTATGTTTTCATGGCATGAAAGTAGACTCAACGTCTGTACGACTCTGGGTTTGTACTACTCTCCTTTCTCTTAAAGACAGGTTTAATAAGTGCATGCATCTTGTGGAATCCCCCTATATTTATATGACTTAGTAAATAATCAGTATAATGGTACTGTACATTCTTGCTGAAGTCTTCTCAGTTCATTGTTAATAATTCTGTCTCCTCCCTGTGCTTTGTTTGTATCCAGTTTGCATAGTTATTTTTCAATATAATTTAATTTAATTTAAGTATCTGAGGTTTTATGGAAGTCATTAGGACAACTTATCACCCCTTTTGTGGAGCCAAATTGTTTTGCATAAGATTTTCTTAATATATCTATAATATGCTGTGTCTGAGAATAAATTTTAGAATCTACACACAGCTGATAAATTTGTATATTTTTATTCCTTCCACATCGTATGAAATGATTTCCTATTATGCTTAATATTGTTATATAAATTATCTTAACATTTTTCTTGATTTTGTTTCACACTGTGCTTAATTTGTTTGTCCAGCTTATTTATTTCAATTTTCAAAGCTGTAGATCGACCTGTTTTCCATTTCTTATATTTTGTGCCTCTCACCTTAATCAGGTATTTCATTCTTATGGAAATATTTCCCCTTGACATTATATCCCTAGAACCTGATGTTAAACTTTATTTTTTTTGCACTCAAACAATTTCTCTTTCAAAACTTTCTACATTCCTTCTACAGTTTTCCACTGAACACATTTTCCTCCAATTAATTTACATAGTGACTGTTTTGTTTCCATATAATCTGTAATTAATCTTCTGTGTATTGCTTTAGATTTCAGTATGGTAGAATTATCTAACAACAAATTAACCTTTATAACCCCATGATCTTAGAGATTCCCTGTATCAACTTAGCTATTTTATCCCATTTTTGATTACCTCTGAAGTGGGGGGGCGAGGGGGGGACTGATTACCTATCCAAAGAAAAAATTTAAATCTCATTTTTAATATCATGTGGGAGGTTCTGGAATGCAGTCATGTAAACCTCCTGATAACAGTAAAACTGTCTATAGCCCTAAATAAAATATCAACAGAGTCATATATGCACTGTATACAATTAGTACTGATTTGAACAATAGAATAAATTAAATTATTTAAAGCAGATTTTTTCCTCACAAGAAAAAAACTGCAGACAAAACATATTCATACTTTCACAGTTAGACAGGACACACCTTAACATATTAGCCTGACAATTCAAAATTCCGAAAATCAAAGTTTCTGAAGCATACACTTTTCCCCATACTTATCATTAATATTCCCATCCTTATTAGGAATAGTAGGATTAGAATTAACTAACTGTTTAGCAACAGAAGGAATAACTAAAGCTATTGCTGCAGGAGCAGGTCTGGAAAGAGTACATAAAATCTTAAAAGACTGAGGAACTTTCTACATATCTATTTTTTTTAGGAACAGTTAGCTGACAGTCAGAAAAATTGCCTGCAGTAATACACACATCCTCCAAGGTAGGCAAAACTGGAAGAATAGGTGCAGGTTCTGGGAATTCCTTCTGTAATAGCTCATAGTAGTTTCTGATGGACTAGGAAACCTCAGTCTTCTTCCACTGAAAGCACGGGAACACTCAAGAAATAGTCTCAGAGAAAGGGAAACCTCTACAGGGAGAATCAGAAACTGAGGTCTCCTCTGAGTCTGAATCAAACATCTGTGGAGAAAACCCTGTATCTGTCCCTTCATCTTCCTGTCCAGATTCAGAATCTTGAATCTCCTCAGGAAAGGAAGTATTCCTCTATCTTTTACCACAAAATACCTTCAAGAAGGATCAATAGTCTGGATAAAACTCTGAGCCAGACCTAGTAAACTACTCCTTTCTAAAGAAATTTGAGGAGGAGTAGCTACATGCTTAGTTTTCTGCTTTTTTTGACAGGAAAAAATGGGACCTGCAGAAGCTTCCATAAGGATGGGTACAACATTCTCACAAAACAGGGAAGCCTTCCATGTTCCTTCACACAAGACAGACAGGAGTGGTCTTCCTTGGCTACTGAGGGGATGCCAACAGTCACAGAAAATGTGAATAACCCCCATTCCATAGTGGCTGTAGATGCTATGCCAGAGAGATTCTGGTTAAAAGATGTATTGACTTAGGTACAACAAATTGCCACAGCAGAGTCCCTCACCTGTAGCTGAGGCAAATTGCTAGCCTGCTGTGGTGACAAAGGCTGTTTGCTTAACAATTTATTTTTGTGACTGGAAGAAGGACTGTCCATGGGACTGACTGTTTGTTCCATGGTCAAGCCAAATATAGTGCCTATTTCCCAGGGAAAACAAGCAGCAAATGCTGGTAAAATAAAGTCTTTAAAAAGTCACTTTTTCTTCACACAAATACATTGAAAAGCAATTTAAAGTTATGCCAGCCACACAAAGTAAAATAAACACAATCTGTTCACAGAAAATAATGTTTTTCAGTTATTTTAAGCAACTTTTAGAGCAGCCATGGTGGTGCAGTGGTTAGCATTACCACTTCTCAGCAAGAGGTTCTCCAGTTTGATTCTCAGCTGGGGTACTTTCTGTGTTGAGTCTATATGTCCTCCCTGTGGTCATGTGGGTTTCCTGTGGGTGCTCCGGTTTAATCCCAAAGACATGCTGTAGGTGGATTGGACACTCTAAATTGGCTCTAGGCATGAGTGCGTGTGTCTTCCATGGAAGGTTGTGCCTTGGGCTGGCAACTCAACACCATAAAACTCCATTGCTGATCATGAACAGACAGGTGATCCACTGTGGCGACCCCTAACCAGGAAAGGCCAAAAGAAGAAGTTATTTTAAGCAACTTTTAACCTGGCAGGAAAAAAGAGCGCTTCTTTTTAAAAGTACAGTACAGCTGCATGACAGTCCATTAAAACACAACTTCCTAGTTTTATAATAACTTTTCTGAAGAGGAAAGTATAAATATTAGGCAGAATTATTAAATGAAAGTTTTTTTTTTCCCCCAAAAATAACTTAACTGCCCAGGAAAGGAACAGCACAAGCTGACTGTTGATCCTCAAAAGCTTTAGAGGAGCATACTATTTGGTGGCAGGAAGACAGTAAAGTCAAGCAAACACAACTATAGAGGCTACTTTTGTATAATGTTTTTTGGCTAGTCTTGTAATGGTCTGCAGAATGCCTGTCTCGTTCTTACATAGGAACCTTTGAGCAAAAATTAAACTGCATATGTGATCTAAATTCTATTACTTATTTAAAAAGGATAGTGGGATGCAAACAAACATGTATATCTTTGTATAAATATATAAACATGGCCAATAAAGCTGTATAAATATTTTAGATATCTGACAAAACCTGACACTTTACTGAGGAGAGTGCAGGTCCCATACCTTGACCACAAAGTACTCTTTTCCTGTTTGGGATCACATAATGAAACATCAAATTTGACAGTTTTGACATGAAAGAGAACTATCACTTAAAAACCAGAGTGTGAATTTGTGGAGATGGCATTCTTTGTTTCCAAAATAAAAGCTGCATTACATAAGGACTGAAAAGGATTGAAGAGAGGATATTTCTCTGACAGCTAAGCAAGGACTAGTGTTTGATGGACATCTATGTGAAAAATTACAAATAGTAAGGCTGTCCTGCATTGGGAGATCCCCTTTTCTCTGAACTGTAGAGACGTTGGAGTTAAATATGTATAGAAAAGTATACAGAGGTATAACTTCTTGCAATGGATTGTGGAAAGCTTTGCCATCCCCAAAAATTAAAAACATTGATAAGTTTATATGAATGCCATTTCACACTGCTTGATTTAAAAATGTTTTTCACTGCCTTTCATAATTCTACCCTATAACCACCCAAAAATAATTTATGCCATGTGAGAAATAATGTCTTTTGTTTAAGGGTGGCATGGTAAAGAGTTTCATGCAGTAGCCATAAAGATGATTAGTTAATTTTTATTAAGTGTATGTCATACCCTACTGCACTGAAGATGTGTCACTTATGTGTGCACAACAAACAGAAGTCTAAAATATGTTTTACTTATTTTTGATACCTGCTTGTTGACCACATGATGGTGTCTACAAACTGTGTCAGTAAATACAGTTTGGGTCAGTAGTTACAAATACAACTGCTCGCTTATAGCTTCAGTGCAGATAAACAGCGTATCATGTTTCTATTAAAATAACTAAATCAATATAAAAAAATGTTATATTTATGTTGATTTGCTGCTGATGTAATACAGGTCACATATGTCTTTCTTGTTAACATAACTACTGTATAGACCAGCTTTGAGCAACATTTATAAATGATACATTATAAAAACATCATGACGATATATTAGTTTAACATTAGAAATTGCATAAGAATGAAACCTATGCAAGTTGATTGTTCATCTTTACCTTTAGAAGGCATGCATCAATATAACAGAGTTTGAATTTAATATCCTAGTCAGTGTAATTCTACCAGTTTTTTTTTCTAATGAAGATTACATACTGAGTTTGTAATTAAAGATGCACACCTGCTGCATGCAATCAGGCAGCTTTTCACTGAATTCTTTGCTGTTTTGAAAGTTTCTGATGGTGTGGGTAGACTGTTCCTTGTTGCTGGGACTCTCTTGCTAAACAATTTTTCTTGGATGACTAGGCCATTATGAGGTGTGGGTCAATGAAAGGCATCATGTGTTGTTTTTCTAATTGTTTATTTAACGTTTCTGTTTTTTTAATCTGTTGTCAGGTAGTGGACAGTACACTAATTCAGTAATTGTAATGTGTGTGTAAAAGAGCTCATCAAAAATCTGACTATACCTATTACTATTGGGGTCTTGTTGAGGAGGGTATTCGCATTCATCACATAAGCAGAATTGTAAATGTACATGGGGGGGGTGTTGTCAGGTCAGAATTGCTGCATATCAGTAAATTCGCCATTTTCTGAGGTACAGAAATCTCAGCATTAGTATATATATATATATATATATATATATATATATATAAGTAGCGGAGTATGGGGATACAGCCCCCTGCCAAATCATCCACATCATCATCAACCCCTTTTCCCCCATTTTCTACATGGGGCCAGGGTGTTGTGTCAGCTAATGCTATTTCTCCCTCAGTGCCACTCTCCTAACTGTCGCAGGTCTTCTCTCGCACAATCCATTCTCCTCTTTGCTCAACACCCTTGTTTTCTATTGCCTTCTTCCTGGCTGTCCCAAATCTTCTTCATCAGATTGTCTTCAGCTTTTCTGCACATGTGCCCAGACCACCAAAATCTGTTCTTTTTGACCTTTCCTGTAATTGGAGCTACTTCTGCTGTTATAACCTTGTTTCTTCATCTGTCCCACAGTGTGCATCCTTTCACCATTTCAGGTGCTTCATCTCCATCATCTCTAGCTTCCTCAAGTGCTCTTCCCATCAAGATCATAGAACGTTGCTAGGCTATTGGCCCTGAGGCCCCTATAAGCCTAGCCAAGAGTTTCACCCATGTTTAGCCAAGTGAGCACCCAATGCCCCAGTCCAGCAAGGACATAGATGGAATCCCAGAGGCGCCTTTACTGATATTGGTATCAACCACCTTTCTTTTTACTGTGCCATACGGTAGTACTGGTCACATCACTGCTTTGTACACCTTACCTTTCAGCTTCTTTAACATTCTTCTTTCATATACTACACCTGACACTCTGAGCCAGTTAGCTGCAGCTCCTCTGATTCTAGCTTTGATCTCTTCATTCAGACTTCCCTTCTACTCAACTACCCCTCCCAGATACTTGAAGCTGTTAACCTGTTGCACTAATTTCCCTTCTATATGAGTTTTCAGCTTGTTCTGATGTCCCCCACTTGCTGCCATAACAGTTGTCTTATCTGTATTCGGTTTCATTCCATGTACCTTCAACGCTGTATTCCATACCTGTATCCTTTGCTGAATACAGCAACTTTAGCAGACTGGTCAGGGGGGACAGATCAACAATGTATCCCTCACCAGTATGAACAGCAGTGGGCACAGAGCTGCATCTTGATGAACCCTGGGAACCCCTATTTGAGATCAAACACTCATACTTGAGTCATTGGGTCCTTATACATAGCTTGCAGTAATTCTAACACTGTTTCTGGTAATAAAATCACTTTTGTTGTATAATAGGAAGTCATACATCTCATTTTTGTGTTCTACCTATTTGTTTTGCCCACATCACATTAAAATTATCTTAGCTTCAGGACTCAACATTACTAGTTGGATTTGCATTGGAAAATAGAGTGGAGATGAGAGTTAATAGATAAATCAATATGCATAATTCATTTACAGTTTTTGGAGAGTTTTAGGGATTTATTTTAATAGATGAAGTGCAGAGTGCGTACTTATGTTTTTGTGAGAGAGCACTAATGCCTATAGATCTGTGAGGATTATTATTCACTAGATTTGTAAGTTGTAAGGGTAGATTTACCAAAGAAAATACTTTATTGCTTGTTAGTTGCATCTATTTGATATATAAAGTAGATTGCGAGCTAACAAGATGTTAAGATATTTTTTGTTTATTGTGCTCTGGTATGGTTATCCCCAGCTGTTTTTCTGTTTTTTTTTTTTTTTTTGTGATTATAGTTTTTTTGTGATAATTTCTGCTTTAAGTCAAACAGCATTACAGTAGATTTAAATGATAGGACTGTCAAATTTTAACAGCCATTCAGCTCCAGATTCTTTCAAAGGTATGCACGTTTTCTTTTCCTCAAGGTGGCTTACAGCATTTTTATCACTGCTTTGACAATGTGCACTAGGTTATAGTGTGCAAGTAAAATTGTTTCACTTCCCTTTCCTTACCGCCAGTCGTACTTTATTTGCTTGACTGATTGATGAAGGGAATAGTAATGTTATATTCTCTGGCAGTACATGTTTCTGATTATTGGTGAAGACTTTTTATTCCAACCAGTTCAAGTTCAGAGCATTTTAAAAAGAAAGGTGGTTGATACCAGTACTCTGACACCTATATAGAGCACAGTCACACCAGTTGTATTGAGAAACACTTCACTAATTCAGTAAGATATCACCCAACCAATGAGTTCCTTGAGTGATTTTTGACCAGTTGGTGCCATTTCCTTTTCCCACAAGGAATACTGGGAAGGCCACCTCTAAACAAAGAATTATTAATTACATACACTTATATGTCTCCATCAAGTGGACTGCAGATGGGAAAAAAGTAATAGCAAAGTGAAAACAAAAGCATGCTAATGAAAAGAATTTCAACTGGTAAAATGGCCGGTGTGTGGCATGGAGGTTTTATAGTTAACTCTAGCCCCAGCTGAACTAGTCTGGTTGTATAACAAGAGTGCAAAGGAGTGTGAATGTTTGTGCCCAACAAATAGTGAGCAACAGCTTTTGCAGAAACCATAATGTTTGTTTTCTCTGGAAGGCAAACCTTCCAACATTTCTCATTACAAGTACACCCCACCTGCATTTTTGTGTAATATATTCAGTGCCAAGGTCACTGTACCATGGGAAGAGGTGAATTGTACCCATTCATTGCAACCTCATTTTTACACTAATGCAGTTTTCCCACAATTAACCATCGTAAACTGTAAATTAGACATGTCCTGCTCCAATGTTTTTTTCAGTGCTATTATCACTGACAGTCTGAATCTCAGCAAAACACTCTTTACCAAGCAGAAATGTAGCATTATAAGTAATATTGACAGAGGTTGTGTCAATAATAACAATTCTTGGAGATCACAAAGATATCTTGACTAAGCAGTATACACTTACTATTGTTTCTTTTAATAATCTATAGCACATACCTTACTTTGTCATACATAGTGAATGTCTCTACCTAAAAGTAGTGGAATGCAAGTTACTACATTTAAATTAAGAAGGAGTAAGAGATTTATTTCTTTGTTTGTTAGATTTTTATATGTTTCTTTATTTGGATTTGTCTACTGGGAAAATCTGACTGGACAAAACACCTTTTCAATCAAGACCTAGGTAGAAAAGCTCCAAAAAGACACTGAGCATATACTCAATTAATAAGATAAAACAGGTGCTGCGGCATATTACTAAAGACATTGTTTGCATTGCAGTATTATAGGAAAAAGAAACTTAAACTAACTACAAACAAACATTACTTACAAATATTATATATAAATCAAAAGAAAATGAGAGGAAACACTCAACCAAAATAAACGTAAAATACTGTTTTAATATTGTAAGTGCACGCTTTCGGAGGGCACAGTGTCTCTCCTTCCTCAGACAACAGATAAATGAATAAAAATTCAAAATCAACCAAGGTTAAATAACCAATTAATAAATTAACTAATCAACTAATGTTAAAAACATACACCCAGTTAATTTCATTACAATTGACAACAGCGTTAAAACTAAAGATACCCTACTACATTCTAAACAACAAAACATCCTGAATCGGTATAAACCAATTCAATTTAAACTTCTCTCAAACCTGCTTAAGTGTTTTAAAATAAAATAAATAATGAAAAATCATTTAATTTGTTTAAAAAAATTTTTAATAATATAAATAAAACCAACACTATTATCTATTCAAAGAAAGCATTCTAAGATTACAACTAATAGATACATGATCATTGAGCCCAGGGTGCATGTAGGCAACCGTAAGGATCTGCCAAAACAGCTCACAAACTTCAAGTTGACTCTGCCATGGGCCACCCCTAATGTCAAAATCAATTTTCGTCAAAACTGTAAACTTGAAGTGGTGGTCCGGGAACTCATTAATATGCTTGGCCAGGGCGTTGTTAAAATCACATCTATTTATGGCGTAAACATGTTTGTAAATACGCTGCTTAAGCTTCCTTTCGGTCTTACCAATGTAAAACGCAGTACAGCTCTGACAAATAGCGCCATAAACTACACTCCTGGTCTCGCAATTAAATTTTCCCTTCACATCATATAACTGATCCCTCAACTTCTTGCTGTTGTCAATTGTAATGAAATTAACTGGGTGTATGTTTTTAACATTAGTTGATTAGTTAATTTATTAATTGGTTATTAATTGGTTATTTAACCTTGGTTGATTTTGAATTTTTATTCATTTATCTGTTGTCTGAGGAAGGAGAGACACTGTGCCCTCCGAAAGCGTGCGCTTACAATATTAAAACAGTATTTTATGTTTATTTTGGTTGAGTGTTTCCTCAAGCTCATTTTCTTTTGATTTATACAGTTTGTGGTTTTGTGCGTTTTGGATTTCTTCATTACTTACAAATATTCTTTGGTATGGATACCATGTTATTTCTATTATGATGTAGTGGTTATGCTAAAACCATAAAAGTGTGAAAACTACTATAGTAGTAATAAATAATATCTAAGTGTTGTAGAAGTAAGGAAGTTGAAGATTATTCATGTAAGAATAACAGATGAGGAAAGTAAAGTACAGTATAGTGGCAGCGCTAGGACTTTAGAGGGGAAGATCATGGCTATAGAGTTGTCTCATACAAGAAAGAGTATTGTTCCATTGCTTAGTCATAGGTGGATTATAGGGAATCACCACTAGATGTGGGATTTCTGTGGGAGAGATTATAGATTGGTGAGAACAGAAGCGATAAATAAGAGACATGGCAATAAGAAGCAGGTGCATTTATTTTTTTACCCTGATCAGTGAGATTGGCCCTATAGAAATCCATTACTGGGGATACCCATTATGATATTTCTGTTACTTAACTAATTTGTGCCACTGCAAGTCTGGCTATCAGATTTATTTATTTATTTTTTTGTTTATTTATTTATTCCTCTATTTGTTTATCGACTATACATGTGTTTAGCTGTTTATTTCTGAGAGCATTTAAATGTTTCAGCCCTATGCATTTTGCACAAAACAACAATAATGATGAAAATAAAATACTAAAAATTTGCAACTCCAGGAAATTACTGTAAGATACCTTAATAAGAAACATAAAATTACAAATTCACTTATCTAAAGGCAGCTGTAGTACCCCTGTTAAGATCCAGATGGACTCTCCTGCGATAATGGGACCTCAAAAACTTTTTAAAAGAGTAAACAGAGCCACTTGTTCACGTTAGTTAAAATAGCTGGATCCATAGGACTATGAAATATAAACAAAATAAATCCTGCAGATGGTTTCCATTCTGGTTCTTGAAGCAATCAACACCTCTTCAGCTTATGTCTTAAGGTGTCTGACCAGCACGTAGGATCTCAACAGCCCTTTAATTTGTAGAAACAGCTGTCAAGCAAATGGCTTTTGATTAAATGACTTTAGCAAAAATCATTCGCATTCCAAAACTGTTTAATCATTCGACCACTTTATTACAAACAGCACATCATGATTAACAAGAAAAAATATACCAATAATGTATGAATGTGCCCTGGTTTATTTAGAAGCAATAATCAATCTTGTGTAAGAATTCTGCAACATTCATTTGTACCACAGCATAGCTGAATTAAGCACTGACTGGGACTCAGATGAACATAAATCAAATGGAGGTTTAGGCAGTAGATTAGCCAACAGGGAAGGAGGAGGAATGAAGAAGCATTAACCCACACACCTCCCTCTTGACTTGATGGGAGATCCATGTGCTTGGGGATGCATATTCCATTAAAGTTCCATGAAAGAGACCTAATAACCTAACAGAAGCATCTGCATTGATAGGGGCAGGGTCATTTTGGGCTTATATTTGATGGCAGCCTGCATGTCATATATTCCATGCCCAGCTTTGATGCACTAGAGCATATGTGTGATGGAATCATACACCTGTGATACCTGAATGATAACTACTTCACAACTATGCTCTCAAATGGGGAACACAATAGTAGGAACTACATAGAAGGTAAGAAGGCAAGTAAGCATTGAAAACCGTGAAAAATAGCCTGCTGCAACCAAATCAAACAAGCAATTGTTGTAGTTTTGGAAATGTATTAATATAACTTTGCATTTCTATTTTTTTTTATTTAAATGTACCTTCATCTTGCTCTGCTTTTATGTCCCATTTACTTTTTAATGAGTAAGTATTCAATGCTTGAACTTAGTGTAACTTGTGTTGACAAATTTACATTACAGAATAACAGGCAGTAAACCACAGCAATATACATTGCCCTCCTACTCCAATTACATATTTCTGACTAGTCCAAGAATAGAATGATTCCAGAGTTGCTGACCTGGCAAATAAAGGCCATATTTGACAAATGTCACCCCCCCCCCCAACATTCGCACATAAACAGATCCTCAAGTGGTAGAGCACAGAACTCAGTTTTTAGAGTTCCAATACTTTTTTTGGTGTCAATGGAATAGGGCCTATTAGCCCCAGTTATGGGAAAGAAATTTTAAGTGAGTAGAATGTATTATGGCCTACTTAGAGCATATTTAGTCAATCTAATATGTCTATGCTGTAATCATTAATAAACCCTTTGTGTCTGTCAGGTTTTCAATTCCATTTATGTCCTAATGCAACTTACAGTGAATATCTGTATTATATATTGTTATACTATGACCCTATGAACCTATACCTTACTGGAAATGTCTGTATTTCCTATTTCCCATTTGGTCCAGGTCATTCCTGAAAAGGATGTTTGTACCAATATATTTACCTGATAAGAATTTTAAAGTAAATGACAACAAACAAACAAACAAACAAACAAATAAATAAAATAATGATGTCAAAGAATATCCTGGCAAAGGTGTGAGGGGCACTTAAGGGAAACAGTGGGTAATAACGGGATCCGTTTGTCACTCTGAGTTAAAAAGTGATTTTGTCCCGTCTGGTCACAGTTATTGGCAGAATTACAGAGGGTGCTCCTCAATAAGATTTTTGTAATGAAACACTGGCTCTATTAATACAAAAGGGAGAACAGGATTAGGAACTAATACTCTCATTCAGAGTGACTGTGATCTTCAACTATGATTACAACACGTTTCTAGCAATTTTTCAAGAATGTAAGCAGTTGTGTTATTAGACCTGATAAACTAAATGGAGATACAGACTTATAACACTATTAAATTATATTACTTGCTAATCCAGGAGATCAGGTGCCCCATTTTAATTAAAAGGAAGAGGTACATAATCCTTTGATTCAGGTAAGCTGGCATTTTAGATTCCAGTTACTCAGGAAATGTGATTATTTGGTATAGTTTGTGAATCCCAATTACTCAGGAAGTGTGATTATTTGGTGCAGTTTGTGAAACTTATATGAAATCCATACATTGGGGCAAAAAACAAGGTAAATATGCCTTGTTTGTGTATGAGCAGCTTGGCTAACTAAACCTGATTGACTTCTTTGAAGCAGTCACCAAAGCCATAGATGAGGGTAAAATGGTTCACACAGCTTATCTAGATCTCGCCAAGGCTTTCGACACTATCCCTCACTCTGGAATTATAGATAAGCTCACTAAACTAGGTATAAATCCCTATGTCACAAGATGGGTTGCCAACTGGCTCATGGACAGAACCCACACTGTGAAAGTAGCGGATTCCAAATCCAACATCAGACCAGTGACAAGTGGAGTACCACAGGGTTCAGTCCTGGATCCTCTCCTGTTTGGTATCTACATCTCTGAAGTGCAGGCCAACACAGAAGGTCTTTGGCTAACAAAGTTTGCAGATGACTGCAAACTAGGAGCCATAATCGAAACTCCTAACGATGTGGACAAACTACAAAAGGGCCTCACTGAGACAGATACCTGGTGTCAAAGCCATGGCCTGAAGCTCAATGACAAAAAGTGTATTGTCATCCCCTTTGGTAAAAACTCTGTATCCATGAACTACCACATAGCTGGTAGTCTACTTAATGCTGAAAATGTGATAAGAGACCTTGGGACACAGGTGGACAGTAGTCTCTCCTTTGATAATCACATCGCCACAGTGGTCAGGAAATCCTTCTACGTGGCTCATCTCATCACAAAAGGATTCTCATCCAGAAAAAAAGAGGTCATTGTTCCCCTCTACTCATCACACATTAGACCCATTATAGAGTACAACGCCCCTTTTGGTATGTACCTCACAAGACATCTACAACAACTGGAAAGACCACAGAAATACTTCACAAAGAGGATTACTGGCCTCAAATAGATGCACTATGCAGACTGTCTCAAAAAACTACAGCTTTACTCCATCGCATATCGCCTACTCAGGGGCGATCTCTGCCTAACATACAAAGCTATGTCAAACCCAGAGCTGTTGGACATGCTCCACTTAAAGAAAACCCAATCCATCCGAGCTACACGATCTAGGGACCTAAACCTTGTCACCACAATAAACAGAACATGCTGGAGGGATAGATTCCTGTCCCAGAGACTTCCCATACTCTAGAACAGACTACCTATCTATGTCACACAGAGCTCCTCATTAGCACTCTTCAAGAAAAATCTTGATGATTGGAAGGGAAATGGGAAATTCACCCCGGGATCACTTCTGTGGCTCTGCTCGACAGGGGCACAGGAAAATAATTTTCTTGGGTGGCGAAAGCCAGGGTACATGTTTTGGCTAGGCTTGTATGGGCCCTAGGGCCGATAGCCTAGTACCTACCTAGGAACCTATGAACCTATGAGAGGTACAACAGAGGAACAGGAGAGGGTTGTCCAATTTCTACTATAGTATTTTACTATATATATATATATATATATATATATATATATATATATATATATATATATATATATAGAAGCTTTGCAAAACAAGATCTTAAGTGATCTGAATGGAGCATATAAAGAGAAATAGAACACAAGGTGTCTAAGATTGAATATCATTTGTTATTCTATGTAAGGGAACCAGAAATGGACACAGGTTCATACTTCCAATACACGAGGGAGTACATGTGAATTTCAGGGTATACAATTAAATAACTTAAGACAAGGGTAATACCAATAAAGTTGATCTCTTTGGCCCTTTTGAAGAAGCTTTTCACTAAATAGGCTGTGGAGTTGGGTGAAACATTTTGGAGTGTAGATTTCTGAAAGTTTATCTCAAGCATTTAACACAGCGTTTAAAGAGATGGAGGTTAAGTGCAGCTGCCTCTAGCACTGGTGGGAGTTACTGCACTTTGAGTTACTACTTTGAATGTTAAAGGTGAAGATGCACTTGCCTCCTATTGGTGCTCTATTAGGCTCAACTACTTCTCATTTTGGTTCCAGTGGGAAGGATGAGTATCATTCAAAGAAAGATAATGGAAGTTAATTGTCCTAGTAGGTAGGATGCTGCGAGTCACAACTCTAAAGTTGTGGAAGATCAAGGCAAGTTCGGGGGTGACGATCCTAAAACTGGAGTGTTATTTTTGATCAGTCATTTTGGCAGTATCTTGGCATTGGATAGTTCCTGACCATAAAACAATGGTACAAGCAGTGAATTTGAATACAAAGAAGGGTTAGGAAGTTTAACTGATTTGGTGGTTAGGGAGCGACCTAATGTTTATATCACTTCAATGCAATCATTGAGGTGATATTGCTGAACCTAAAGTTGGCACTGCTATGAGTGGAATGCATGCTGTAAAGAGACATGTTGAGGTTAAATAGAACTTCCAAAGAGTACACTGGATAGAGAGTTCAGGATGCATATTGAATGAGCTACAACAAAAAGTTGCTGTTTTGAGACTAAATGATAGATGCCTTACCAAGGTCCATCTCTTTCATTAAATAGGACTTCAGTGGATGATAACATTGATACTATGGTTTAGGAAAACATTTCCTTTCTGAAAGATTATGTAGACTTGAAGAGTTAGAACTGAAACCCCAGTTATGGAGTTACTAGATTCAATACAGAGTTAGAAACAGGGTGTTACATATGAAATATTTGAGCTTATGGATAAGTGGTGGAGGACAGAGTAGAGAGAAGGACATAAATAAGTTTGACTAAAAAGGAATTCCAAATTTCTGTGGTATAGGAGTACAGTGTCTCTCCAGAAGAGTTCTTTGACTTGCCTGCAGTCAATAGCAGCCTATTGACAGGCCATAGTGATCTGGAGAGATTATACTGCTGAAACATGTTGATTAGACCTGGATACGTTTCAGGGAGGTATAGGAGTTAATGGGTAGTCAGTAATTGTGAGTGAGCTAGGGACTGTCATATCTCAAGCCACTGAAGTTGTTTTAGAGGCATACATTGGTGAGTTTGGTAGCTGTGGTTTGGGGCAAATTAGACTATATTGTTTTAACAGTGTTCTAGTGAGGAGAGTGAGGTGTAATGTAGATTGATGAGTGTGGGGGCAGCATAAAGAAAGGTAGGAAGAAGGAAAGAAGATATTATGATTTTTTTTTCTGGCTTTGTCTCTTAAATATGGCTTGATCTTCTAGAAGGTCCCAAATGTTTTGGTGAATGCACTTTATTGCCTACTTTATGTAGTCAAATTTCAGACTGTCATCAAATATGACTCCTAATTGTTTGGTGTTGATTAATAGATCTGTTGCAGTATTATTGGATGAAGTCATGGTAAATTACTGTTGTGGGGAGCTAGCTGCTTTGGGGTGAAAAGGATAAATCTTGTTTTTGGGGGGGATTTAATAGTAATCATGAGCCTGTTTGCCATGCCTCAAAAAAAGTAAGGGATTCCTGAGTTAGAGGTTGCAATTTTTCTGGATTATTTGCATAACAGATCAGTGTACAGTCATCTGCATACTGTATGATGGATGCATATTTAGTTACACTGTGCATATCATTGGTGAAGATATTGAACAGCAGAGGAGCTAATATTGTGCCTTGGAGGACTCCAACTGTTACAGAGAGAAAGGTGGACATGTTGTATTCCCATTTGACTGCCTGTATCCTATTTGAGAGGCAGTAGCTGTGAAACCAGTAAAATGATGATGAGACTAGGCCTAATGAAGAGAGTTTAAGTAATAGTTTCTGATGGGGTATGGTGTCAAATGCCTTTGACAGATCAAAAAATATGACAGAGACTGAGTTGCCATTATTTCTACCCTGGAAAATGTCAGAAATATTTAATGAAGCGGAAGATCTGATATCAAGCTTTTTCTCATGCAAGGCATCATGGGGTTTAGCTTTGTATTTCACCGGATGAAAGGATTCTTGGCATTTCTTGAAGTGAAATTTAGGTTATGTCGATTAAGTGTGATTCTTTAGGTGCAATCATCTCATCTTAGCAACTATATCAAGAAAATCATTAATGAGCTAAATTTTGTATTAAGAATGTCAAGACCACATATTAAATAAATAAATAAATATAACAATAGAAAACTATGATAATTACAAGTCGTCCCTCAACTATGTCAGGATAGTAACTCACTTCTCCCAAAAATGTTCTGAGGTAATCCACAGTGACAAACTCCGTCTGACCCAAAAGAGTTTGCCAACATATTGTCAAATCAATTTAATTCAAATTTCACATAAGCTGCAGGCACAGAAATTCCAGAAATCCATAGGTCACTACACCTCAAGGATTACTGTGGAACAAGTCATGAGTACCATTTTAGAAGCCCAAAATACTATGTCTATCTAACCAGTAATATTTCTGGTCACCAGTGCCAAATACTCTTTTGTACCATCTCATAAACATTTTCAGCCTAAACCACTTCATTCAGCATGTCCCTGAAACTTGGAAAATGGCCAGTGTAATATCATAGTTTCATAGGTAGGTACTAGGCAATTGGCCCTAGGGCCAATATAAGCCTAGCCAAAATGTACCCTGGCTTTCGCCACCCAAGAAAATTATTTTCCTGTGCCCCTGTCGAGCAGAGCCACAGATGTGATCCCTGGGGTGAATTTCCTATTTCCCATCCAATCATCAAGATTTTTCTTGAAGAGTACTAATGAGGAGCTTTGCTATAGAGAGCTAGTTTGTTCCAGAGTATGGGAAGTCTCTGGGACAGGAATCTATCCCTCCAGCATGTTCTGTTTATTGTGATGACAAGGTTTAGATCCCTAGAGCGTGTAGCTCAGAGGGATTGGGATTTCTTTAAGTGGAGTATGTCCAACAGCTCTGGGTTTGACATAGCTTTGCATGTTAGGCAGAGATCGCCTCTGAGTAGGTGATATGCAATGGAGTAAAGCTGGAGTTTCTTGAGACAGTCTGCGTAGGGCATCTGTTTGAGGCCAGTAATCCTCTTTGTGATGTATTTCTGCTGCCTTTCCAGTTGTTGTAGATGTCTTGTGAGGTACATATCAAAAGGGGTGCTGTACTCTATAATGGGTCTAATGAGTGATGAATAGAGGGGAACAATGACCTCTTTTTTCCTGGATGAGAAACCTTTTGTGATGAGGTGTGCCACGTAGAAGGATTTCCTGACTACTGTGGCAATGTGATTATCAAAGGAGAGACTACTGTCCGCCTGTGTCCCAAGGTCTGTTTTATATATATATATATATATATATATATATATATATATATATATATATATATATCTATATATGAAAAACAGCAAATTTTCCAACAACAGCAACCATGCGATAATTATACTATCCTGCGCTTAAGACAAGTCCAAAAACGTCATTCAAAGTTGTTAGAATCAAAAATATCCTTCAGTAATAAAGCAGAAGATCCAAGGTACTTCACAAACACGAAAAATTTATTGTGCACTCAGTCGGTGGTTAGCGCTTTCACAAAATGCTTCATCAGACCATAACTGACCAAGTGAGGAATCACATTTAAAACCTGTATCAACCTATCATAACTCTCCTAAACTACAGCATCACTTCCTGAATTAAATCAGGAAGTTCATTTATTTAAAGAGCTAGCATTCATTAAATAGTCTACCAACATGACAGTTCACAGACAAAACATCACAGATTCATGCTTAAAAATTCTATGCAAACTTCCCTCCTAATGTTATAAACCATAACCATAGGAGCATCATTAAAACTCAAATTTTAAAGTTATTAAAAAATGTAGTTAAAAAAGTGTTAGCTATAACTAGCGATCATAAACATTGCTCTATATCATCACACGAAGGAGATATAAAGACCTGAGCAAAAAATAAAACATATAAAACCTAACAACGAAACTAGAAGCTGTTGACTAGCACAAAGTGGACATATCACCTCTAACTACACCTTAATCTAATGTGTGAGCTTCTAGTAACTTAATTCAAACACTCCGAGACGTTGCAAACTGTCAAAAAAAATTTTTAAAAAAGAACGATAACAACGTCTTTCCTTTCTTACATTCACTCAAGCTACACAAATATTCCCTAAATAAATCTACCTACATTTCAAAAAAAAGAAACACATAACTATAGTAAAATAAACAAACCTATCCTACTCACAACCAAAGGACCGACAAAACATATTTGTCTGTGCAGTTCAGCAGCTCAAATTGAACTACAATAAACGAGCGTCAACGCTAATCCATCGCACCATACCAAAATCAAAACTAACAAATTATGTACCACATTATCCACAACACAGAGCTCAACGTTATTCATGTATAACTAACCAACGCTAACATTTCTAACAAAGAATCTACCTACATCTAAAAGCAGGGGAGTGCATTGCTATGATCATGAAAACAGAACTGTCCAACCTACAATCAAGCAAACAACAATACTTACTCGTCGGTAGAAGTTAAAGGCTCAAATTGATGAAGATCAAAGCTGTAATAGGTGAGTAATAACACTGAATCCATAGCTCCACACAAGAGTCACAAAGGAGCTAACAAAAAAGCATACCACATTAAAACTCAATACGGAGCTCAATGTTAATGACTGCTGAGCTGCTAGATTCCACCCAATTGACAAGAAGAGCTAACAAAGAGCATGCCACATAGAACTAACTACGGAACTCAGCGTTGTTAGCTACTAAACTGCTAAACCCCACCCATATCACAAGAAGACATCGCTAATAACCAACGTTAAGGTGTCAAAACATTCTAAAGATAACTAATCAAAAGCAAAACCAGTATTGCATATAGACAAACGATAAACAAATAGGAATCAATATGAGGGAATAAATAACAATCACAAGAAGTCAGAAAAAATAAAAACGACAATTACTGACTTCTCTAATGCAAACAAGCATCTTTCATAAACATAAATAGCTCAATCAGCTAATACAGACAGTGCAACCAGTATCTCATAACGAACATAGTTAAGAGCTTCCCACGTACAACATAATATTATTATTTCTTAAAAATTTTTTTATATATTTAAAACAAAATTTTTATAACTAATAATAATAAAAAATATATCAAAACTATCTATTAAATATTAATTTACAAAAATCAATATTTAACACTCTAATATAAGACCTGTCACTTGTTGAACAGTCAAATAATATAACACTAAAAAACATATGACAAACATAATTACCTCACCCTAAGACTTTTAGAGTGTAGAATAGGCTTAATAGACATCCTATCATTCAGGCCTCTACCAAAATCTGCTCTCAAACGAATGATCCATTTCAGTTCCTTCTCCTCAGTGATGTTAGTAACATTCCCCCCTCTGACATTGGGTGTAATGGTTTCAATGACCATAAACTCAAACGAATGAGTGGGACCAGTGGTCATTACATGTTTCGCTAAAGCATTTGTGCTAACACCAGTTCTGATGTTATAAAGATGTTCCCTAATTCGATTCTTCAGCAACCTATCTGTTTTTCCTATATAGAACGAGTAGCACTCAACGCATGTGGCTAAATAAACCACATGCTGAGTTTCACAACTGGCCACACAATTAAATTTAAATTCCTTGCCAGTATCAGGGTGCACAAAGATATTTGATTTCCTGATATGAGCACAATAATTACAAGCTCCACATGGAGACGTCCCTTCTGCACCCACAACCTCTCTGTTGTAAGATGAACCACATAACATCCTTCTAATATTCTTCCTGTTTTTATATCTAAACTTGGGTTTATTTCCTACAACTTCCGCTATCAGTGGATCAGTAAGTAGGATACCCCAGTGCTTTTCAAAGATGTTATAAATCTTGTCTCTGTCCTTGGTAAAAAACATAGGTATTCTGACGTCAGTGTTCATGTTAATAACTGACACAGGTTTATTCTCTATTTGATTCGAGAAATAGGGTTGAGCTCTATTCTTCCTCAAATGATTAATATCAGAAAGTCCTGAACTAAGGTCATAAGGGGTATATCCCCTGTTGGATAATCTATCCTTCAAATTCCCAATTTCACTTTCATAACCTAGATCTGTATTATTCAACCTAGAGACACGCATAGCCTGGCCTCTAACAACATTCTTGAAAACATAATTGGGATGCATACTATTCCGGTGAAGTATAGTATTCCTATAACAATCTTTCCTATGTATCCCAGTATCAAAATAACTTTGACTTGCACTGGTCCTCTCAACACATACATCTAGGAAGTTGACCTTCTCCTTAGAGAAGGTCATAGTAAATTTCAGATAACTGGTGGTTTGATTCATCTGTTCAAAAAACATTCCTAGTAATTCAAGACTTCCATCCCATTATAGAAAAACATCATCGACAAAACGCTTATAGAACTTAACATTCTTCTTATATAAATCCATCTTATATAAGACATCTTCTTCCCACAGTGCGAGAAACATGTTGGCGTAGCTGTTGGCACAAGGTGTGCCCATGGCCATGCCATCGCACTGTAGGAAGACGGTGTCCTCAAACATGAAAACATTGTTTTCAAGGACTATTTTCAAGAACAAACATATCAGATCTCTAAGTCTTTCATCATAAGTGCTATATCTCTCAAGGTAATGTTTGATGTAACTAATAGCTTCAACATTGGAAATCACAGTAAACAATGACTGTATATCAAATGTTACCATTAATAATTCATTTCTATCATTACTAATAGTAGTGCTCAGCACAAACAATTCCTTCAAAAACTGTTGGGAATCTTTCAAAATGTTGATATTACTATTAATCAGAGGTCTTAAATGTTTCTCAATAAAAACAGAGAAAGGTTCGGTGCACCAGCCTCTCCCTGAGACTATTGGTCTCATGGGTGGGTTAGTGCTATGTTTATGGATTTTTGGTAAGCCATTAATAACCGGAATAATAGGATTCTCAACATAGAAAAACTTAAACATATCCCTCGTAATAGTGTTGGATTCAACTAGGCCATTCAACACTTTCTTAATATTATTAACCTTAGACTCAATGGCAGACCTATCTATTATCCTGTAAAATCTCACATCACGTAACATCTCAAACATCGACACCTTATATGCATCCATATTCATTAGCACAATAAAAGTCCACCTTTATCTGCTGGACGTACAATCACATTGGAATCTGATTGTAATCTCTTTAGTTCCTCACGTTCCCTATAAATTAAATTGCATCTAACAGACGATGTATTATTACATTCAACATTAAAATATTTATGTATATCATCTTCAACCATTTTATCAAATGCATGTATTAGGGGGTGTTGACATGGCATATAAGTGCTAGATCTTTTAAAAGTGTTGTGATTGTTATAAGTCTCTTTGCCCATTTCTACCTTTAACAAAACATTCCTAGTAAAGGTCTTAAGGTCAATAATTAAATCAGTGAATTGACTGTTCGTGGTTGGTATGAACCCCAGCCTTTTATTAAGGACAGCGCATTCATACTGATCCAATATCTTATCAGATATATTCCATATCAAATTGTCCCTGCTCGGTTCCACATTTTCTTTATCGTATGTCCCGCTACTTCCTCTGATGATATTTTTCTCTTTTGTCTCCCACGACTGACGGAACGCCCTCTGTTCAATGTTCTCTCGAATGTGGGTATCGGTAAAGGGAACTGAGGGAAATTCCCTATTTTACGTACCTCCGTGGTATTATGACTTTTTGGACGTACGTCTAACAATTCAGTCTTGCTATTGCTATCAAGGTTGGCCACTTGTATGTCATCAGTACATAACACCGAACAATTAGTGTTAACAGGGAGAGCTCTAGACAAGACTCTGTCTGCAACATTAGTCACATTCCTGTGCATATGAGATACTTCTGTATTCTCAACAACTTCTTATTGAGTTAATAGCATTGTAGTAGGGTCACTGATAGCAGTGACCATCGGAACATTTCTGTCCCTTATCAAGTCACTGTGTTTCTCATTATTAGTGTTATTATTATTATTATTATTAACAACTCTAGGCCAGGTAAAAACATGGCCTAGTTGAAAATCTTTAATATCTCTGTCTAGTTTGCTCCTCTTCTGTATTAGCAGTCTCCTCTCAAACACCGATACACTATCCATTAATGAATCCATCATAATATCAATGTTACTTCTGTTAAAACATTTATATAGGTTACTTTGTTGCAAACAAATAGATTCTCTAAGGCTATCTTCCTCCGGTCAAAAAAATTCATTCAATAGGGTCATGTATTTGGCACTCACCTCTAAATTGAGCTGTTGCCATTAGGCAAGCAGCTCAGGATATTGTGTTCCATATGTTGGCATTTTTAAAACCCGTACACCTCTCGGTACAATCTTCTTCTGCAAACAAGCCTCAAAGTGTTGTCTTTGTAGCTGCATTCTTTTCAAATTTAAAAAATCAGATTCCATCTGATCTACAGCCCTTTTCAGGTCATCACTTTCACCTCTTTCCACAATCGTAGCAGCGCTATCTGTACTCCCTTCATACATCAAGAGTACATTGTCATTACCAGTCATTAAGGTTTTGAATCTATTGCTAGAAGTATTATGACCCGGTTCAGAAACTGCTTCTTTACTTTCAGTATTGAATAGACAGGTCTCAATTCCAGTATTCACTTCCAACCTCGTTGGACAAATCTCAGGTCTATAATTCAGTTCAACTGCAACAAAATTACCTTCTGCCATGTCCTCACGGAGTGTAGAAACAGAGCAAATGAATAAAATGGCAATAAAAATGAGAACAACTACACCCAGCCAGGTAAATGCTTTGTTGAGAAACTCACGAAATGTAAGAAAAACAGCAAAAATTCCAACAACAGCAACCATGCGATAATAATACTATCCTGAGCTTAAGACAAGTCCAAAAACATCATTCAAAGTTGTTAGAATCAAAAATATCCTTCAGTAATAAAGCAGAAGATACAAGGTACTTCACAAACACGAAAAATTTATTGTGCACTCAGTCGGTGGTTAGCGCTTTCACAAAATGCTTCATCAGACCATAACTGACCAAGTGAGAAATCACATTTAAAACCTGTATCAACCTATCATAACTCTCCTAAACTACAGCATCACTTCCTGAATTAAATCAGGAAGTTCATTTATTTAAAGAGCTAGCATTCATTAAATAGTCTACCAACATGACAGTTCACAGACAAAACATCACAGATTCATGCTTAAAAATTCTATGCAAACTTCCCTCCTAATGTTATAAACCATACCCATAGGAGCATCATTAAAATTCAAATTTTAAAGTTATTAAAAAATGTAGTTAAAAAAGTGTTAGCTATAACTAGCGATCATAAACATTGCTCTATATCATCACACGAAGGAGATATAAAGACCTGAGCAAAAAATAAAACATATAAAACCTAACAACGAAACTAGAAGCTGTTGACTAGCACAAAGTGGACATATCACCTCTAACTACACCTTAATCCAACGTGTGAGCTTCTAGTAACTTAATTCAAACACTCCAAGACGTTGCAAACTGTCAACATTTTTTTTTTAAAAAAGAACGATAAAAACGTCTTTCCTTTCTCACATTCACTCAAGCTACACAAATATTCCCTAAATAAATCTACCTACATTTCAAGAAAAAGAAACACATAACTATAGTAAAATAAACAAACCTATCCTACTCACAACCAAAGGACCGACAAAACATATCAAGTTACCTTGAGAGATATAGCACTTATGATGAAAGACTTAGAGATCTGATATGTTTGTTCTTGAAAATAGTCCTTGAAAACAATGTTTTCATGTTTGAGGACACCGTCTTCCTACAGTGCGATGGCGTGGCCATGGGCACACCTTGTGCCAACAGCTACGCCAACATGTTTCTCGCACTGTGGGAAGAAGATGTCTTATATAAGTTGGATTTATATAAGAAGAATGTTAAGTTCTATAAGCGTTTTGTCGATGACATTTTTCTATTATGGGATGGGAGTCTTGAATTACTAGGAATGTTTTTTGAACAGATGAATCAAACCACCAGTTATCTGAAATTTACTATGACCTTCTCTAAGGAGAAGGTCAACTTCCTAGATGTATGTGTTGAGAGGACCAGTGCAAGTCAAAGTCATTTTGATACTGGGATACATAGGAAAGATTGTTATAGGAATACTATACTTCACCGGAATAGTATGCATCCCAATTATGTTTTCAAGAATGTTGTTAGAGGCCAGGCTATGCGTGTCTCTAGGTTGAATAATACAGATCTAGGTTATGAAAGTGAAATTGGGAATTTGAAGGATAGATTATCCAACAGGGGATATACCCCTTATGACCTTAGTTCAGGACTTTCTGATATTAATCATTTGAGGAAGAATAGAGCTCAACCCTATTTCTCGAATCAAATAGAGAATAAACCTGTGTCAGTTATTAACATGAACACTGACGTCAGAATACCTATGTTTTTTACCAAGGACAGAGACAAGATTTATAACATCTTTGAAAAGCACTGGGGTATCCTACTTACTGATCCACTGATAGCGGAAGTTGTAGGAAATAAACCCAAGTTTAGATATAAAAACAGGAAGAATATTAGAAGGATGTTATGTGGTTCATCTTACAACAGAGAGGTTGTGGGTGCAGAAGGGACGTCTCCATGTGGAGCTTGTAATTATTGTGCTCATATCAGGAAATCAAATATCTTTGTGCACCCTGATACTGGCAAGGAATTTAAATTTAATTGTGTGGCCAGTTGTGAAACTCAGCATGTGGTTTATTTAGCCACATGCGTTGAGTGCTACTCGTTCTATATAGGAAAAACAGATAGGTTGCTGAAGAATCGAATTAGAGAACATCTTTATAACATCAGAACTGGTGTTAGCACAAATGCTTTAGCGAAACATGTAATGACCACTGGTCCCACTCATTCGTTTGAGTTTATGGTCATTGAAACCATTACACCCAATGTCAGAGGGGGGAATGTAACTAACATCACTGAGGAGAAGGAACTGAAATGGATCATTCGTTTGAGAGCAGATTTTGGTAGAGGCCTGAATGATAGGATGTCTATTAAGCCTATTCTACGCTCTAAAAGTCTTAGGGTGAGGTAATTATGTTTGTCATATGTTTTTTAGTGTCATATTATTTGACTGTTCAACAAGTGACAGGTCTTATATTAGAGTGTTAAATATTGATTTTTGTAAATTCATATTTAATAGATAGTTTTGATATATTTTTTATTATTAGTTATAAAAATTTTGTTTTAAATATATAAAAAAATTTTTAAGAAATAATAATATTATGTTGTACGTGGGAAGCTCTTAACTATGTTGGTTATGAGATACTGGTTGCACTGTCTGTATTAGCTGATTGAGCTATTTATGTTTATGAAAGATGCTTGTTTGCATTAGAGAAGTCAGTAATTGTCGTTTTTATTTTTTCTGACTTCTTGTGATTGTTATTTATTCCCTCATATTGATTCCTATTTGTTTATCATTTGTCTATATGCAATACTGGTTTTGCTTTTGATTAGTTATCTTTAGAATGTTTTGACACCTTAACGTTGGTTATTAGCGATGTCTTCTTGTGATATGGGTGGGGTTTAGCAGTTTAGTAGCTAACAACGCTGAGTTCCGTAGTTAGTTCTATGTGGCATGCTCTTTGTTAGCTCTTCTTGTTAATTGGGCGGAATCTAGCAGCACAGCAGTCATTAGCATTGAGCTCCGTATTGAGTTGTAATGTGGTATGCTTTTTTGTTAGCTCCTTTGTGACTCTTGTGTGGAGCTATGGATTCAGTGTTATTACTCACCTATTACAGCTTTGATCTTCATCAATTTGAGCCTTTAACTTCTACCGACGAGTAAGTATTGTTGTTTGCTTGATTGTAGGTTGGACAGTTTTGTTTTCATGATCGTAGCAATGCACGCCCATGCTTTTAGATGTAGGTAGATTCTTTGTTAGAAATGTTAGCGTTGGTTAGTTATACATGAATAACGTTGAGCTCTGTGTTGTGGATAATGTGGTATGTAATTTGTTAGTTTTGATTTTGGTATGGTGCGATGGATTAGCGTTGACGCTCGTTTATTGTAGTTCAATTTGAGCTGTTGAACTGCACAGACGAATATGTTTTGTCGGTCCTTTGGTTGTGAGTAGGATAGGTTTGTTTATTTTACTATAGTTATGTGTTTCTTTTTCTTGAAATGTAGGTAGATTTATTTAGGGAATATTTGTGTAGCTTGAGTGAATGTAAGAAAGGAAAGACGTTGTTATTGTTCTTTTTTAAAAAAGTTTTTTGACAGTTTGCAACGTCTCGGAGTTAGAGGTGATATGTCCACTTTGTGCTAGTCAACAGCTTCTAGTTTCGTTGTTAGGTTTTATATGTTTTATTTTTTGCTCAGGTCTTTATATCTCCTTTGTGTGATGATATAGAGCAATGTTTATGATCGCTAGTTATAGCTAACACTTTTTTAACTACATTTTTTAATAACTTTAAAATTTGAATTTTAATGATGCTCCTATGGTTATGGTTTATAACATTAGGAGGGAAGTTTGCATAGAATTTTTAAGCATGAATCTGTGATGTTTTGTCTGTGAACTGTCATGTTGGTAGACTATTTAATGAATGCTAGCTCTTTAAATAAATGAACTTCCTGATTTAATTCAGGAAGTGATGATGTAGTTTAGGAGAGTTATGATAGGTTGATAAAGGTTTTAAATGTGATTTCTCACTTGGTCAGTTATGGTCTGATGAAGCATTTTGTGAAAGCGCTAACCACCGACTGAGTGCACAATGAATTTTTCGTGTTTGTGAAGTACCTTGGATCTCCTGCTTTATTACTGAAGGGTATTTTTGATTCTAACAACTTTGAATGACGTTTTTGGACTTGTCTTAAGCTCAGGATAGTATAATTATTGCATGGTTGCTGTTGTTGGAATTTTTGCTGTTTTTCTTACATTTCGTGAGTTTCTCAACACAGCATTTACCTGGCTGGGTGTAGTTGTTCTCATTTTTATTGCCACATATATATATATATATATATATATATATAGAGAGAGAGAGAGAGAGAGAGATATATGGATTCACTTCATAACACTGAAAGCTCAAAATACTAAAAATGAGAAAACTTCATAATATAGAAGACCAAAACACTGAAGCTTCAAAACACTGAAGAATCAAAACACTGAAACTCAAAGAACTGAAAACACATATCATACGTATACTGAGTTTAAACAACATAAAGCATAGCACTTTCCACCAAATGGAAGTAATGGGGCAAGACCCCCCTGCACCCCACCACCCCACCCTGTCTTTTTAAATATATCAACTCCAAGATTGCACTTAGTGTAGTGAAGTGCAATCTTGGAGTTTTTATATATAAGTAGCAGGGGGTGTGAGGGGTGCAGCCCCCCACATGGGGGTTTCAGGGGGGCTTGCCCCCCCTGCTTACACTTGGTGGAAAGTGCTATGATTTATGTTTAAACTCAGTATATGTATGATATGTGTTTTCAGTGTTTTCAGTTTCAGTGTTTTGAGTTTTCAAGATTTTGAAGTTTTAGTGTTTTGAGCTTTCAGTGTTATGAAGTGAATCCATACATATATATATATATATATATATATATATATATATATATATATATATATAGGACTACCTGAGAACACCGACAGTTTGAAACAACGATGACGAGAACACTGACACCAGAAGACTGACAACAGATATAACCGACAGTTCGAAATCCCGATGCTGAAAACACCGACATACGAAACGAGCGCGACTGTGTAAGCATGCGATAGTGACGGACGTTAGGGTGCAGGTAAGGTAAGTGTGTGTTAGTGACGGACTTTATGGTTAGGGTGCGGGTAAGGCAAGTGTGCGATAGTGATGGACTTTAGGGTTAGTGTGCGGGTAAGGTAAGTGTGCAAAAGTGACAGACTTTAGGGTTAGGGTGCTGGTAAGGTAAGTGTGCGATAGTGACGGACCTTAGGATTAGGGTTTGTGTTAAGGTTAGTGCATAGATAGTTGTGTATGTAAAGTTTAGTGTAGGTTTTTAAGGTTTTTGGTGTACCTGTGTTGTGTGCGTGTTGTGAGTCGGTGTTATGTTGCTCGGTAATGTGGAATGGCAGTTTGGTGTGGTTTTGGTGTCAGCATTTTGGCTGTCGAGTTTGTGGTGTGTCAGTGTAGTGTAGGGGATATATATATATATATATATATATATATAGTTAATTATTTAAAATAATGATGTTTCTTGAGCTTTAACATACATAGAACCCTCCAAAGATTAAGTCCATTGTCAGAGATCTTAGTACTTTTATTGATATTTCTCTATCTTTTGGCCACCAAGTTGCAGCAGAACTTAGAAAATCCTTTTTGAATGCCCAAAAATATCTAAAGGCATCTCCTGCAGATCATAAGAAATTAACACTCCTTTGCATCCATCCCTTCTTAAACTAATTACTGAATACATTGTATGTATTTGTCTAAACATATAGCACAACCTGAAATATCCCAGAAGTTTCTAAGTAAGATTACAAGGGCTGAAGACTTGCTGTTACCAAAACAGACCTGAATCCCTTTAGCTATACTCTGTGTCTTACCCACACCTCCCTGGGGATTTATATTTAGCATTCAGGGCCATAAAGGGCCTAATTCCCCTTAATCTTCTAAACCTTTACAAGATTTACAACACCACAAGTACCAGTACTAATGATTTAAAACATCACTAACTCACAGACAGTACAGGCTGGAAAGATAGCGTCATCTCCTAGTGTCTATGTCGTCTCTGGAATAAGCTATCAATTCATGTTAAATAGAGTGAAGTCCTTACCTTGGCGAGCACTAAAGTGGATAGAGAGCAACAAATTCTTGATATCCTATATTGTGTTATCCTCCTTTTGGCAGTAGGCGTTAAATGTGAGTGAGTGCTGTCAAGGCTTTAATACTCCTTGAAGTGATTTGCTTTTTAGTACCTACAGTCATATGGCTTTAAGAAGAAGACCATTAGCAAAAAACAGAAGACCCAGTGTACTATGATGAGAAAAGGTATGAGATTCTGTCTTTTATAAATAAGCTCGAAAGAATGGAGTATCTTAGTTCATAATGGAGGCCATGTGTCATCTGCTGGTAACACACACATTTTATTGCATTCCTGGTGGCTTAGAGGACAGGAGAGTGTCAAGGCATAACTAATAATCCTCATATCTCTGTAGGTCATAGGCACTGTGTGATGGGTAGATTTGATAAAGTACTGCAGGTCATGTTTAGCACCCTCTTCCTCTATCTTTCCTGGCTTTTGTATCTCCTGTGATACCATGACTAGAAGTCCAAGTAAAATAGGCTTTGGGTGCTATCGTTTTTCTTATTTAATAGTTTTGTTGATGAGCTTAGATGTTTGTATCTTTTTCTTTGCTGTTTGTCTCTTCTTAATATTGTCTTCATCATGAGCAATTCGTGCCAATTGCCACAAGTTTTATTGAATTATTCCATGCTATATGAGGCAAAAAGTAGAATGTATGCATTCCATTTTATGCAAAACTCAGTATAATTGACAAATCATTTGTTAATCTGTTGACAATGGTACCTTTGGCAATAATAACATTTGCTTAAATGCATAAAGTGCTCTCGCCTCATTTTTCTTTATATGAAAAGGAAGACTGCATTTCTTTCTAGGTTCATAGGTCCATAGGTAGGTACTAGGCTATCTGCCCGAAGGCAGTTATAAGCCTAGCCAGAATGTGTTGGCTTTCGCCGCCCCCTTAGATTAGTTTCCTGTGCCTCTGTCCAGCAGAGCCACTGAAGTGACCCCCGGGAAAACTTTTTATTTCCCATCCACTCATCAAGGTTTCTCTTGAAGAGTGTTAGCGAGGAGCTCTGCCTAATGTAGATTGGAATCTTGTTCCAAAGCATGGGAAGTATCTGAGACAGGAATCTATCCCTCCAGCACGTCCTATTTATTGTTGTGGTGAGGTTTAGATCCCTAGAGCGTGTGGCTGGAGGGGATAAGCTTTTCTTTAGGTGGAGCATGTCCATCAGTTCTGGGTTGGACATGGCCTTGTATGTCAGGCAGAGATCACCTCTGAGTAGGTGGTATGCAACTGAGGACAGCTGGAGTTTCTTCAGTTGAGCTACATAGGGCATCTGTTTGAGGCTGGTGATCCTCTTGGTGAGGTACTTCTGTGGTCTTTCCAGCTGTTGCAGGTGTCTTGTAAGATACATGCCAAATGGGGCATTGTACTCTATGATGGGTCTGATGAGCAATGAGTAGAGGGGCACAATAACCTCTTTTGATCTGGATGCAAACCCTTTTTTGATAAGGTGGGCCACATAGAAGGATTTTCTAACCACTTTGGCAATGTGATTATCAAAGGAGAGATTACTATCTACTTGGGTCCCCAGATCCCTTATTACGTCTTCCGTATTTAGGGGACTACCATCTATGTGGTAGTTTGTGGGTACTTTGTTTTTTCCATACGGGATGACTATGCACTTTTTTGGCATTTAGCTTGAGGCCATGATTTTGACACCAGGTATCTGTCTCAGTGAGACCCTTTTGGAGGATGTCTCTCTCAGCCGGAGAGTCAATTATAGCCCCTAGCTTGCAATCGTCTGCGAACCTGGTCAGTCATAGTCCTCCTGTGCTTGCCTGTACCTCTGAGACGTATATGCCGAACAGGAGGGGTCCTAGGACTGAGTCCTGGGGAATGCCACTTGTAACCAGTTTAGAGTCAGACCTAGCTCCTGCAACTCTTACCATGTGGGTTCTGTCCGTGAACCAGTGTCAACCCATCTTGTGACGTAGGGGTTTATGTTCAGGCTGGTGAGCTTGTGTATAATACCAGAATGGGGAATGGTGTCAAATGGGTTTGCGAGGTCTAGGTAGGCTGTGTGCACCACCTTTCCCTCGTCTATAGCCTTAGTAACTGTCTCAAAGAAGTCCACCAGGTTTAAGAGGCATGATCTGCCATTAACAAAGCCAAACTCGGTAGGGTCCAGTGTTTGGAAGTTCCCAATGTCTCTGTTAATGAGTTCCATGATGATGCACTCCATAGCCTTGCAGACCAAGCTAGTCAGGCTTATAGGGCTATAGTTCCCGGGGTCTGTTGTAACTCCACCTTTGTGGAGCAGAATAACCATTGCTGTGCACCACTCTAAGGGTATGTAGCCTGTGGAGAGGCTGAGTTTGGACAGCGTGTTTAGGTGAGGTGTTAGTTTGTCTTTGATCTCATGTAGGATGCAGCCTGGGACACTGTCCGGTCCCATTAATGCTGTGCTTTTGGCTTTGGAGAGGGCTGTTTTAACCTGAGTGTCTGTGATTTCAGGGGCTCTACATTCATCTGGTATGGTTATAGGCCCTTTTGGGGGTGAGAGGGGGGTGAGGTTTGCGCTGAACCTTTCTGCCCGGATGTTGGCAATATTGGTTGGTTCAGTGTATTTTGTACCATTCTGCACTAACTCTGAGCAGATTTGAGCATTGCCACTTAGATTCTTGACATAGCTAAAGAATGACTTGTGATTATCTTTGGAGTCTCTGGAAATTTTTCTTTCGAAACTCGCCTTGGATGATTTTATGAGGGATCATAGTTTCTTGCTGATACTGATCAGGGATGTCTTCCCTTCTTGGGATTTTACTCTTTTTCTGTACTAGTTTCCTCCTTCATTTGTATAGTGTGTTTATGGCAGGAGTCCACCAGACTGGTTTTCTTTTCTTGGAGGAGTGAGTCTTGGTTTTGCTTGGGATAGCACGATCCATGCATTCTTGTCGGTGCCCATAGAATGCATTAGTAAAGGATTTTGCAGCTTAGACAATGTTATCCTTTACCATGGGGGCTTTGAAACTTTCCACCTTGCTCTTAAGTAACGTGATGTTTGCTTTTGAAAAGTTTTTCATGGTGGTTTCCTTGTCCGGGGGTGGGGGGTGGAATGTGGATATCCAAAGTGATTTGTTTATGGTCAGATCTAACCAGCGAGGGGTTGACCTCCAGTGTGGATCACCGGTCGCCCATGTTGGTGATGACCAGGTCCAATATGTTGTCACCTCTGGTGGGAGTGTTGATCAATTGATCCAGGGCATTTGAGTTTATAATTTCTATGTGGCAATCTCCTGTTTTGACCAATGCCTTTACAAATTTCAGTTTCATGGTCATTACCAGTACTTTTCCAACCCTCTTTTAATTTTATTTTTGTAATGTCTAATTGTGTGTGACACAGTTATCTAACAAATCATACCCCAGCAGATTTCTTGTCCTTGGGCAAATAAGAATGCCCTAGCAGATCTGCTATATGTATCTGTACTCCTGGCTTACATCACATTCTTAAATCATGTTTTTGTATATGCAGCAGCATTTTTTTAACCTTCAGTGGTGTCTTGTGTAACAGCTTCTTTATTATGCTCTGTAATGGCTTATGGTAACTTTTAACTAGCACTTATTCCCCATAAACATATTAATGAAGCATTTTACATCCATATATTGTGGCCAACAGCGGCTTGTCTCTCTCCCTCTCTGAGCAAATCAATTCTGACAGACAGTAAAGGGTATTTATCAACAGGAGACAGATTATCTTCATCATCATCATCATCTTTGCCAGACACACTTTTCCATTTTTTTCCACGTGTCAGCTGTTGTCACCATTCACAAAACAGCCCCCCCCCCACCTTCTTCATCAATCATGCTTGACTGTTGCAGGTATTATAGCATGTAATCTATTACTCTCTTGGATGAATGTACTCATTTCCTCTTTGCCTTCTTCTTGTCTCTCCCAAATCTTCTTCATCAAATCATATTTGGTTTTCCTGCACATGTAACCAAACTACTATAATGTTTTCTTCTTGACCCTCTCTACAATTGGGGCTTCTTTGGCTTCTCCCTTGATGTCCCCAACACTTCATCTGACTCATAGTGCACATCCTACCACCTGTTTCATATACTTCATCTGCATTAGTTCAAGCTTCCTCATCTTCTTTCACTGCACAGGTTTCTATGCCATGCAGAAACACTAATTGCACCCCTGTTTCATGCACCTTACTTTTCAGCTTGTGTAGTATTCTTCTCTTATACACTGTCCCTGACCCCCTCCACCAGCTGGCTAAAGCACTTCTGATTTTAACATTGACCTCTACATTCAGACATCTCTTGTCCTCAGCTACCTCTCCCACATAGCTGAATCTGTTAACCAGTTCCATTATTTCTCTTTCTGTCTTAAATTTCATTTACTTATTTTCAAATTCCACTGTCCTGACAACTGTTTTATTGATACCATATTTTCTTCCCGTGTGCCTTCAGTTTTGCATTCCTGTCCCATATCATTTGCTGAAGGTCCTGTTCAGGTCCTGCATGTAAGTGTTTGCAGTGCCTCATCATCTAAGTACAGCAGCTTTGCTGATCTGTCCCCTCTGACCTGTTTACTAATGTAGTCCATTAGCAGTGTGAACAACATATTTTCAGGCAGATTTACGGAGTGTGACAGCAATGTGATACCTCTGTACTGAACACGTGTGAATTTCCCTTTTTCTTATACAATGGCACTAGAATGTTTATTCTTCAGTAATGTGGGAAATGTGTTTCTCTCCTTACCATGGTGAGTCCCCTCAAGAACTATTTCTTCCCCTAACTCACTGAACAATTTAATCATATATGCTATGACTTCATCTGAGCCTAATGCTTTTTTCTGAGTTCATTTTTCTCAGTGCTGTTCTTACTTTTTTTCTAGAACTTTTTTTCTCTTTTATTTTAAGTTATGCATTGGGAAATACAGCCTTCGTGAGGCTTTCTTTAGAAGCTGCAGGAAGTACTCCTTCCGCCTGCCTTTGATGTCCTATGCATTAATGAGCAGATTGTTCCTGTCATCCCTTATGAATAGTGTCTTTCTGTCTTTGCCTTGTAACCTGATTATATTTCCTTGTGCCATCTGCTTAATCATTTCCAGAAGCTGTTAGAGCTTCTCTAGCGCATTGTTCATTGCTATTGTGACTCCTCACTTAGCCTGTTTGTTAGTCAACTAGCATTTTTATTAACATTTTCTGTCTCCCACTTATTATTATTGCACTCCTCTTTCTATTGTAACTTCCTGGACTTCTACATGCTGCCAGCAGCTTTCTTTATGTACATTTTGTACAAATCAAGCTTTATTTTCTTCACACATGTTGTTTTGAGATGCTTCCATTCTTCTTTGACTTGACATATGTTTTCTTCTTCCTGAAGTGTTAGAGCCCCACATATTTATTTCAACTTCTGTACTTTCACTTCTCTCAACTTCCAGGTCTTCAACCTAGTCTCTGTTGACCTGTGAGTCTTATATGACCAATGCTTGTAGCTGAATGTGGCCACCAGTGGTTTATATTGGGTGGCCAACAATTTCAATGGGGATAACATTGTAATACTTTATGTTATTTTCTTACTTGGAAGAAGTCTACTTGACATTCATTGCTGACCACCATTAGAGGTGATCTTATTATTTGTCTCTCCTGATGACCTTGTGATGTCAATATCACAACCCAAGTATTCCTGGCAAATATAATTTTTGAGGACATTATTTAACTTGACCAAGTCAATGAAAGGCAGTATTTACACTGCCAAATTGCTAGCCTTGGCATGGCACACAGTCTGTGATCCATGCTCAGCTAGATAGAGGATACAGTCAATGTCTAAGGCTTTGGTTCCTAAAGTAATTGATTTACACAACTCTTTCTCATATACAGTCTGTGCTGCCGCATGTGAGTCCATTCAATTTTGTGTGCACCTTTCAAATTCATCTGAGAAATGGGAAGGTGTGGTATGAATCCAGTGCCTTCTATCCTTGAGCTGCAAACTCCGTATGTGTTTTTGTGAGGTGGGGAAGAACCTCACACAGACAAGGGGAAAACATGCAAACTTTTATATATTTGTCAAATAAATTGTTCTGGCTGCTACTGCACTTGTTTTTATTTTTTATTAGTTTAATCGCCTGTTCTTAGTTCATGCAAACTTTATACTTACACTGATCAGAAGTAAGCATTAAACCAAGTACCTTGTGTTTATGAGAAGACCTTAGCCATTTCACCGACTGTGTCCATTGACTGATTTATGTTCCTACAGAATCATTGTGCCACTTCCATTTTGGTTCTCATTTCCTTGACTGGAAATAAGATGTACCCTTTAATACCATGTTTTTATCTTTGATAATCTCATTATCCATTTGACTAAAAGTAATAAAACCTCTAGTAGGGAGAACATTCTAGACCAGAAGTTAACTTTGAACCTTGATAAAATAATCTCAGTTGTAATGTCTGCTGGTTTTGTCAACTATCACGTATTATTTGCATTGTAGGATAAATCCTTTTCACTGTACTCCAACATGTTGTTAGTGCTGGAATAAAAATGCTTTGACTCTGTAAATTCATTAGTGATATCAAGTGAAGTGGAATCATCTTTTAGCTTTAGATTTTAATGTGTCAGTGCCATTCATCAATGATACCTTTCTGTATCTACTGAAGCATATAGACCCCATGAGAAACAAAAGAACCAAAATGAAAACCATCCTTGGTTTTCAGTTACATTCCAAACACTTATGACCCAATAAGACAATGCTCATAGTTAGCATCATAACAACAAGAATCTTTGTCCCTTTTCCTGTAGAAATCACATCTTAATAAAATAAAGCAAAAAAGCTTCATATCCTTCTATTATGCCATTTGTTGTAGTAATTTATTTCTGTAATCATTCACCAGAAGAGCAACAACTTTGAAAAGTATCAGCCAGCACTGTATCTTAACAAATATCCAACATTTCTGTAGCTTTTCACCAACCCCAATTCAATAATCTAGAAACTTCTGAATACAGCTAAATCATTATTCCTTTCCAGATATGGTCTCCAGTATGATCACAAAAAAACTAACTGATAATACAATTTAATATTCTGTCTCAGTCCTTGTCATCAGTCAAATATAGAAAGCTACAGTGTTAAATTCTGTAAGTCCTCAATCATAGTCCAATTGCACAAAGCTGGCCTCTTCGATGTCTCTGCAAACTTTTTGCTATAACCATACTAGTCCCTCCTCAGACTACTAGAAGAAAATATGTTCATTGTCAAGTACTACTTCTTAATGAATATAATAGTCTTTAGACTTCTAATAGATTTTCTTTCATCTGGCGCATGACACAAACATCTCTACAGACCCTCATGAACAACATTCAGGTCATGCTTTACTGTGCCCTACACACACATACATACACTCTCACACTCTGGCACCTTCATCCATGTCATGACATACAGCCAAAACCAGGCCCCACAAGACAATCTTACTACTCTTACAATCCCCATCACACCTCTACTAACCCACCTTCTCAAAGTACTTCTGGCTTTCACCTCTATGCTGCCAACATGAGAAGTTTTTGCAATACATTTGCAGATGTCCATGCCTGGATACCCCAAAACTGTCCTGGTATCCTATAAATCAACCAAAACATGGCTAAGACAAGTATTTAAAGATGAGGAAATCTTACAGCCATGTTATAAAATATTAGGATTAGGTAGGACTCAAAAAAAGGTGGAGGGGGTAGCAATAATCTTCAAAAACATTGTTATAGCTCTACCTCTCATCTTAATACCCTTACAATTAAAAATGTTGAAATCCTAATAACTTCCCTTCAGTTAAATATATACAAAGTCTATGTATCATAAGAATATTTATAACCCCTAGCAATAATATTGACACATCAGAAGAATTTCTCTCCTGGGCTTCATCTAACCTCTTCACGAAACTATCATTGCGGATGATCTTTATATAGATTGAATAAGCATAGATAACGACACCCCTAGTAATGGAATCATTCCAGATGGGTTCGCTCAACTCATCACATCCCCCATCAGATGCAACAAACCAACAAACAAGGCAACTACTATTGATTGGATACTAACAAACAATCCTAAAACCCATGCTATAGCTGGCACCCTTCCAGAAATCATAACTGATTATCTTTTCATCTTCATTGTAACAGGCAACATATTTGTCAAAAAAACATCACTGACATAATAACGTATGCATCCTCAGCTCATTTTAGTCTGACTCATTTATCTCCAGCCTGAAAGCAGTCAGCTAGAAGGTGCTTCAGACAATCCACCTAGATGAAGCCATTGCCATAGTCAACTCAACATTTACGTAAGCATTAATGCCCGACAGGGTGTATGTTAATGTGCAATTAATGCCCACTCAGGGTGTTATGAGGCATGATGCCTGCAGCGTCGGGCCTCTACACCCCTTTAAAGGCATTAATTACACATTAACACACATCCTAAACTTTTACTCAAACTATCCTACCTAGGCCTAGGAACCTTAACTGCAATCTTGATTTCATATCTACCTATCAAATAGGATACAGGCAGAAAAATTAACAAAATGACATTTCCCCCTTTCTCTCTGTAACAGCTGGAGACCCATAAGGCTAAACTCTAGGTCCTCTGCTTTTTAATGTATTCGTCAATGATCTACACATGAGAACTGATCATTTTTCCATTATACAGTATGCAGACTTCTCTACACTATCCTATCTGATAGGTAGATATGAAATCAATAGCAGTTGAGGTTCCTAGGCTAAAACGTTGTTAACTATAATAGCTCTCCCAGGAATTCCTCAGCTCCAGTGAGACCTGATTAACAGGCTTGCAATTTCTGTTCACTCCAAAAAAAAAAATCTAAACTGATCTTACTCACCACCAAGCAGCTATCTACCCACAAACAACTATCTTCTATCTCTTTACTAATAATACTAAGAAAGAACTAGTAACCAGTAACAAACTATTAGGTGTCATCATTGATGACAACCTAAAATCTAACACTCACATAAAGAAAATCCACCAGCAACTCGGGATATAGGATCAAACCATACCTAAAAGACAAAGCTTGTGCAACCATAGCATCCTCTTTTCTACTCTCCTCTATACCATCCCATATTCCTCAGCCTGCAATCCACCTTACTCTATTCACTATACCAATGCTGTTAGTTAAAACTGAAAACAGATCAGTCACCTTCAAGCTGGTACTAACATCCAGCATCAACAAACTTTACAATAAACTCAAAAGGTTGCTGTCCAAGAACACAAAGGCAAGGTCCCAACAATGAAAAGAAAAGCACACTCCTCAGCCTCAACAGACAAGACAACTTGTCAAATCCTCCAAGGGCTCCTTTGAGAGAAACTTAGCAACTACAGCCAAGGATAACTATAAGGCCTTTTACAGTTACGTACGTAACCTAAAAGGTAGGATCCAAGCATATGCAGAACTAGTGGCCAACTGTATCACACACACTGACCCCACATACCCCACAGAGATAGCAAACCTGCTAGCGGATAGGTTTGGTAAAACATTCACTTCCTTATCCCCTCCTAACTTACAAGAAATTTTCCCCCACTCCCCACCTGACATATCTGAAGAGAAGGTCCTCAAAGCCTTGTCCAAGGCAAAAAACGCAGCCTCTATGGGACCAGACAACATCCCAGGCTGTCTTCTAAACAGGCTAAAACATGCACTAGCATCATCACTAATTACTCATTTCAACCATAGCCTAACCACAGGCTTTGTTCCTGTGGAATGGAGAAAAGGAACAGTTATCCCCCTCCACAAAAGTGGCCTAGCAGGAGACCTGGGGAATTACAGACCCATAAGCCTGACCAGCCTCATCTGAAAGACATGGAATGTATCATTATGGACCTCATAAATAAAGAGATAGGTGACCTCCAAAACTTGGATCCTATCCTATTTGGCTTCGTAAAGTGCAGAGCCTGCCTGTTAAACCTGGTGGATTTCTTTGTAAATGTGACAAAGGCCGTTGATGATGGTAAATATGTGCACACAGCATACCTCGACCTGGCAAAGGATTTTGACACAATCCCACATTCAGGCATTACTGATAAGCTTAGCAAACTGAATGAAAACCCCTTCATTGTAAGAAGGGTTGTCAACTGGCTCACAAACCGGACACACACTATCAAAGTGGATGACTCCACACCAACCAGCAGACCTGCTGCTAGTGGGGTACCACAGGAGTCAGTGGTGGGCCCCCTACTGTTTGGTATATACTTCTCAGAAGTTCAGGTCAAAACTATGGGGTTGGGGCTGACCAAGTTTGCAGATGACTGCAAACTAGGTGCAATTATTGAATCCCCAAATGATGTCAGTATACTCCAGCAGGGTCTCATGCAGACCAACAACTGATGTATTAGTCACAATCTTAAATTGAATGCAAAAAATGCATCATCATTCCCTTTGGCACAAACAATGTCCCTTCACACTAACCTGGAATCACATGTTGACTGTGACCTTAACTTCGACCACCATGTGTCTACGGTTGTAAGGAAAGCTTTCTACATGGCTCACTTGATTAGTAAAGGCATCACCTCAAGAGCAAAAGAAGTTATAGCCCCCTATACTCGGCACTTATCCAGCACATAATTGAGTATAACGCCCCATTTGTCATGTACCATACTAAGCACCTACAGCAATTAGAGAGACCTCAGAGGTTTCTAACAAAGAAGATCAAGGGGCTCCAGCACGTGCCTTACACAGACCGACTAAAGTCCCTGTCACTATACCCTGTATCATATAGATGTCTTACAGGAGACTTATGCCTGGCCTACAGAGCAATCTAAGACACAAACCTA